>NC_081407.1:66623387-66927184 GCF_030272615.1 Cryptomeria japonica | reverse complement strand
TATTACTAGTTGTAGTCATGGTTCTCTCTCTTTCATGGTCTTCCCTTTTACCTTATCATTGAATTCCTAATATCCTAAAGTCCACTGGGGGGCTTGGTTAATCTTGCCTCCTTGAAGCGGTGAAAGTCTTTCAATATGAATCCCTTGTACTTTACCAACAATATTTGTGTAAGCTCATACTCTCGCTAAAGTGGGGGCTAAATGTAACATCCTAAAATTGCACCCCTTGCAATTTTTGACTACATTTGGTTCCTCTCCTTAGTGTTTGCACCGCTTGGCCTGATCGGAGACCCGAATTCGCTCATGCAAATCAATAACACATTGTAATTCAACCCTACACTTTTCCTGCACCTTGATCCTGCCCCAAAATAGGATAGGACCAGAGCGTGGCACCCTGGAATCCACTGGGACCAGGGCATGGTGCCCTGGGATCCCCTATTTGGGACCTCCCTTGATCCTCTCCCCTTGGACCTAACTCAAATTTGAAGCGGGAATTCCCTCCTATGTCGGCTCAAGTCAGAAAATCAGTCAATTAAACCCATTGGGAAGTATATAAGAGGGATTTCCCCTCTCATTTGACATCTAACAAAATTCAATCAAGCATTCGAGCATTCAAGAACAATTGAGCATTTTTAGTCTTCCTTCAAGCTTTGGAGCAACAATAGAGACAAGATTTCAAGCATTGAAGTGGAGATCAACATTCTACTTCATGAAACCCTAATTACATGTGGAGGCAAACAAAACTTCACAAGCAAGTATAAGCATTTCAATTTCATTCAATTCAACATTCTCTCAAAGAGAGGATTTCTACTTTCAGTCATTTCATTTACATTATTTCAACAACTTGGTTAATTCCAAAACTGGGGTTTGATCTAAAGACAAACCCCTATCCCCAACACATTGACCTTTTATTTAGTGTGTAGAAAGAAGGTGCGCAGTTATATTTATGGAATTAAGATTTATTTGCAGACAGAAAAACCCTTTTTGACGCGCAAATAGTTCAAAGGACCGATAGGAGGGCGTCCCTGTCTGGACATATGGTCCCTGAAACTTTTGCCAGATTTTGCAGAGCATCTCTGAATCATCTCAAACTTCTCAGATTCATGTGCATGACTGAATCCCAAATCTGTAGCTCACTCTTTTGGCATACTTTGTCTCCATTTTCAACACTTTGTCTTAATTCAATCAATCAACTTAGAAAAGAGGGCCAATTGCATTTTAATCCATTCCAATCTACTTAGTATTTAATCCTTGCATCATCTTGGATTGGATCTAGTAGATTCATCCCCCTCTTTTGAATGTAAAGTCCCCCTCAAGTGAAAATTGGAGCCTAGTGAATTCCCTCTTCTTCGAAGTGGCGAACTCGCTCAAGTTCTTCCAATTTTCCACTTTACACAGGTAAAAGGATAATCATCATCTTGGCATTTTGATCGCCTATTCGATAATCATCATGGATCTAAGTTTACTTGGATCTAGCCATCATCTTGTATTAGGATAATCATCCTTGGCATTGTGATCATTTGTTCGAGTTTCCCTAAAGACAATGTTCATACCCTTGATTTAGTCGCTTGAGTATGTGGCAAAAATTGTTTCTATTTTGACTATGCCATAAAATATCATGTGAGGTATATTTAATTATATTGTGAGTTGGTTATTTTAATTTGTGTAAGTATTTAAAATAGTTCTATTTGGTGGGGAATAATAATTAATATAAATTTTAATTGTGTAAATTTGTTTTGAGTGGGATGATTTTATACTTTGTTTTGTTATTTTTATGTTATATTGGATTGGTGGGAGTTGGTTTTGTATTTTTATGAGTTAATCTTGGTTTATGATTTATTTTAGAAGATTATTTATGGGAGTTGGTTGAGGTTTCCTATACACATTTTTGTGAGGGAATTTTATTTATTTCTTGTGTTATTCTTGGTGAGGATAGGTGGTTCATTCATGGTGATTTCTAGAAATTTAGAGAGAGATCCATTGTGTGTGTGAATGAGAAGGGTTTGAAGGAGTTTTCTTCCATTTTCTTGTGCATTTTGGAGTAGGGATTTCTTGGGGATTTTGGAATTCTTGCTTGGAGTAATTTTTTATTGTTTTTGCTGATGTGTGAGTTTTTTCTAGTTGAGATTTTTTGATTGGGCATTTCTTGCATCCGGTCTTCATTTCTTCATTTTTGTTGTCTTCACAGAACCAAAGTAGGGTTTGGAATCCTTCTTTGGATGATGTATTAGTTCATTTTTTTTTAATATGGAAAAGTGATGTATTCAATTCTTTTTATTACTATTTGAAAGAGATTTAAATTTTGGTTATGTATGTTTATGTATTGGTATTGGATACACTCTCATTCCCTATGTGTACTATTGAGTTGTTCATAGGGTTTTCAATTCCTTTGTGAATGAGAATTTTTTTTGAGATTTTGAGTAAGGTAAATGGTTTATTTGTTGTCTTTAATTGATATTTGAAAGTTATTTTTACTTATGATTATGTGTTTGATGTTTCAAGTGAGTAAGCCCTCTACAAATGGAGTTTTTAAGTGGCTATTTTTAGAGTTTTGTGTCTTGAAATTTATTTTTGAGTCAAGTGTTAGGCCCAATATGGAAAGCTAATGTACTGAGAGGGGAGGGGTGAATCAGTAATTCAAATCCTTTTATCAACAATATCTTCACTGTTATGCATAAACCACAAACTGATGTAACATAACATAAAGCTAAAACAAATAAATAACAATCATACATGATTCACTCCATAACACATATATTTTGGTTATGCAGAAACTCTTGGTTAGAGAGAAAAACTGTGGTGGGGATGGCACCCACAACTTCACTACTGTAATAATAAAGGTTGCTTGGTTAGAGCTACATGTTCAACTATTTCTGATAGCTTACCTTGTTAGGAGTATCAAGATCATTAGATCTACCTTGCTAAAGGATTTTACAACACTTATTCTAACTGCTGCACCTGGTTAAAGGCTTTACAATTTATAGACTTTGTTAGAGTCTTTTACCCTGTTAAAGGTTTCTCTTACAACTTCAAAATATTACAATAAAATCTTTACAAATATCTGCAACTTTACATCTGGAATGTTATAGCAGATTCTATGTGCTCAAAATGAGATTACCTTGCTTATAGCATACCTCGGTAACCCATAAAGTAACTCGGTAAACCCTTCTGTTTACTCTGTTCTTTGACTGTTTTCTGAAATCCTTCTCGATGACCTCTGTGTCTCTGTAACAGTCATAACACTTAGTGTTTCCTTATCTTTCACATGTGTCTTGCTTAACACACATTCATCTTTTCTTTTTTTTCATATATTTTGATCCTCAATTCATGCTGTATAAATAGATATCTTATGTCGGTGATCAGGTTCATTTCTTTGATCTTACAAACATGATTTATCAAATGAATAACCATACAAAATATTTCATTGGATATATGACCTCAAAATCATACAAAATCTTTAAGTGCAATTTCCAATGTGATAACAGTTCTATGTTCCTTGATCTTGTAACACGTTTTCCCATGTGTGTCTAGATTCAATGAATCTGGTAACACGATTCACTCAGTGTATATCGACTCAGTGTATCATTATTTCTACTCGGTAGACATGGAATGTTATTCGGTAGACAGCTTGGTGAATACTGGGCTTTGTGACTACTTTCTTCTATAACCGACTGCTCTGTGCATACCGACTGAATGTTTCGGTAGTAATAACCGACTAGAGTATATAGAATGACTTTGGATATAAAACTAATGGCAACTATAATAAGTAGTAACAATCTCCCCTTTTGGCATTAGTTGAGATGTTTGACAAAACTACTTTCAAAGTCATAACTCAAAAATCTATATACTTACAAAATTTTGACAAAACTGACAGCATATACTTTTGCCAATGAAATAGTATATTCAGATATACTCCCCTTATCAATATACTGTACAAAACTCTGATTTTGCATGCTTAGTGATCAATATTCTGTACTGAGTTCTGTTTGGTGATCACTGCTCGGTATACTCTCCCTGTATACTATATTCCCCTGTATACTTTGATACGATACTCACTCCCCCCTTTTGACAAACATCAAAACTTAGTTACCATTCGGTGGTGGCATATGGTCAAAAATGGATTTGTACTTCATTCTGGCATCGGTGAGAGCGATAGAGAGGGCATCCTTAACACTGTCCATAAGTGAATTCTGAGCTGTAATATCAGCTAACAACGAAATTAGTCCATCTAAGGTGCTTCCCTCTTGCTGAGTGGATAGGGAGGTAGCTTTGTTGATCTATTCCTGGATGAATGAAAGATGAGGAATGAATAATGTTTGAAGTGTCATTATGTCCATCCTTATCTTGTGATCTTCATTCCTGAGTTCCAATTGTTGAGCCATGAGCTTTTGTAACTTTGTATAAAAATTCTGAATGGAATTTGGCTCAGTGGTCAACTTATTTGAGAGATCAGTGATCTCTTTCTCAATCACTTCAATTTTATTTTTAATATCTTTAATGAATAAAGAAAATGTACAGAGTTTCTGAAATAAATAAAGAATGTGTTTGAGTTGAGGGGTCAACTCAGCAATAAATTTGACAAGTTTAACTTTGCCAATAGCAATAGCTTTCTGTACCTCTTCAATCATTTTAGTAGTGAGCTCCTTGTCCTTTAACTTGCTCAAATATTCACATGCATCTACTCCAGATGTCTCTATCTTGGTTAGGATTTCGTCTAGTTGAATGTGGATGGTGACATCTTTTGTCACTGTTGCTTTAGGTAGCATATCGGTTAAGAGTGCTTTCACCTTTTGAAGTACTTTATTTTTCTTTTGAATAGCCATTTGCTTCTCCTATTTGGCTTTGGCTCTGCATTGTTCACTGAATTCAATGAGTGCTTGCCCTTTTAATTTGGATATATCAACATTAGGCAACACTATTGGTTTTGACAAATCTAATTTGAAACTATGCTTTTTCATTTTATTTTCTTTACCTTTCACCAGTTGAACTAAAACAATGGCTTGGGAGGCTTGTTGACCCTCGGTAGGTTGCTCGATAGAGGCAACACTTTGGTCGGTTTCTTTAGCCTCTGTAGTGTCCTTTGGTGTCTCTGAGCTTGGTGTCTTGGTTGCAACATTTTTAGTGCTAGAGGGAGCTTGAGAGGTCTATTCTTGAGAAGTACCTTCTCCTGCTGTTGACTTGTGACCTTCTGTGCCTTGTTTCGTATCTTGAGGGGCCTCGGTTGAAACAAGTTGATTGACCGGAAGATAGGGCTGAACTTGTTCCAAAACTGATTCACTGGATACAAGTTGGGCATAAGCATTCCCTTCTATCATTTCTTATTCTGGTGCCTCAGTGTCCATGATATCCTCATCAACTTTTATAGTGTCAGTAGGATCTTGTTCGGTGACATCAACTATTTCAACTTCATCTTGCTCACCAACATTCTTGATTTGAAAGATTTCCTGCCATTTTTCTTTGGTCTCATTCTCTACATCCAAGTAAAGGCCATTCATCAATTTCAAGGCTCTTTGCTTGACTAGGAATCTTGTGTGGCAGTTTTTCAGATGTTCGGTGATCTCGTCTACTGACATGTCTAGGAAAAGATGTACCAAACTTCTTTCCCTCATCTGTTTCTCTAAGTCCATGGCATACTTCCACCTATTGTCAATATGCAAATATAATTCATTTGGAAGAGATTTAGATACTTCCAATGGGACCAATCGGAATTTCAATAGTGTGCAGATGACAACTTCTTCTATTTATCTCTTTTTATCATCAAATATGGATTCATATTTTACATATCTGAATGATCCAAATCCACAATATTGCTTCAGATTAGCACAAAAATTTTCAACACTATGTACATTTACCTTTGTACTCTTGACAATCTGAAATTTGTTTTTGTCTTTAGATTCAATGTCACTAGACTCTTTAGTCAAAATGAGTCTCCGAGTAGATTTCTTGTAAGTTTTTGTTACCTTGGGTGCGACAACATTCTTTTTTTTCTTACTCGGTGATGCTGCAGATGCTCTTGTGTTAGGTCGCTTTTCTAGAGGAGTCGGTGATACTTTTGATGTATCCTGTTTCTTTCTTTTCAAAACTTTCCCTTTAGGCAATTCGGTGCTCAGTGTTATAGCTGCCTCTTGGGCTTCAGATTCCTCTTTAGTGATGGCTAGGGTACCCTTGACAGGTGTGGAGGAAGAACCTCCTCCAAATTTCTCCGTTAATACCTTGATCATTTTTGTTGCCTTCCTTGTAGCCTTGGGCACTACAATGCTCATTTTTACTTTTTCCTTCACTTCTTCATATGTTCCATACCTCAACTCAGTAGCATGCCTTGATAATGTAAGAAAAGCATCTATCTGCTGTTGTGTGATGTCAAAATTAATCTCATAACCCATAGGTGGCAAAGATTGAGTTCTCGGTTCTACAACTTTAACACAGCAGTAATCAGTGTCCACTTCAAAACATAAGTCATCCTTGTATCTCTCCACTAACTTGGGTGGAATTCTATATCTGTTATGCATCTTCTCCTGAAACTTGCTGAAATAATCATCCATAATATCATTAAAATTATCACCTAGCTTCTTGATGAAGTCATTGATTTGATGGGTGATTGGTCGGTGTAGTTCCCAAACAACTTTACCAACTAATGGAAAGAATTTCTCAAAATATAAAAACATGCATACCAGAAGTGATCCAAATTTTAGTGTATTAGCCGAATTGTTCTTCTTTGGCTTCCTTATGGTATTGAGATTCTCAAACAGGTTTTTCAACAATACCTCACATAAATCAATTTTCATGCCTTTCTTCACAATTTTATATGCTAAGTCGACTGCTGCACAGGGTACACTGTTTTCCCTTGCCGATTGGAAGAAACAATAACCTATTACTCTAATGGCAAACTTTAGCTCTGCATTTGTGACATTGTTCAATTTCAGTCCTTTGCAATCAAATTCTACTCCAGTTAAGATGATCAATTCCTTCTGTGATATCATTTTCTAAGCTCGGGCATGATCATAAATAGGGTAGTCGATGATCAAATGGATGATTTCCTTGGTGATCTTAAATGGTTGCTCTTCTAGCCACATGAAGTCATCATGAACTCTGCTCAGAACAAACTTGACCCATTGGGGTTTGAAGACATGGGGATAGGTTAGGGCTTCGGTCAATCCCTTGATTTTGATGTGTTCATATTTGCTATCCATTTTACCATCAGTACATAATTCATCATATGTGTCTTTGATTTCAACATGACCTAGTTCCTCAACTCTACACTTAGTGAAGAATCTCACATCCTCAACTAATAAAACTCTATCCGGAATGAGTGAAAATGTAGTTTTGTCATCCGGTTCAGATGCAATTTTGGGAGTTAAAGAGTATTTTAGTGAGGGCTTTTCAATGTTCTCAACAACAATGGGCTTCTAGATCTTAGGGGCCATTGCAGATTTCAGATAAATATTAACAAAAGAGCCTTAGGGTTTGAAGACTTTCAAACGACAGACGCTTTCTATTTAGCAAATAACAATTTGATATGATCGGTAAACTATCTTGATAATGCGTTGTGATTGATGTAAATACCTTTGAATTTGATTCGTAGGAGGTTTGATTGCCTTTGATTCGCTTTGCTTTGCTTTCTTGAAAACTTGGTGAGTGAAAAATGACCATGCAATAGCTTTAAGTATTCATTGTACCTCATCAGGCTTTGTGCTGTTAGGTCAGAAAACATTAAATGCACTCGGTGCCACTACTTATTTTTATGATTTTACCGAGTAGCTTGACTTCCTGCATTTACCAACTTGACAGGCTTCCAAAAGACTTTGATAAAATTACAATTTTTCTAATGCATCTTTAATTATGCAGATTTTGAATTAAGTACAAAATGAAATAGGAACTGTTAAGATTTGACCTTTGAGAGAATGCAATCCCTTCATACCTTTCCTGATTAATTTGGAGTAGGTGCACCTAGCTCGGTAGATAAGGTGCTTTCTTCATTTGACACAATTTCCTTTTTTTTCCAAATCATCTGTAATTTTTCTTTTATTTCCTCACTGTCTCCTCTAGGTTGATCTCTGCAATCTCTAGCCAAGTGTCCAACTTTGTGACAATGAAAACATGCCATACCAAGATTTCTCCATGATCTTTGGTTGCTCATTCTAAACCTTATAAATAAGTTGGCACTTATATGTCTATATCTTCCACAACATTCACACCATATCCTTGTATTGTAATCCCATGGTACTGCAGAATGCTGTTGGTAAGGATCTGTGTGAGTTCGGTAGCCTCTAGTATTTTCTCGGTGTGTAGACCACATATAGTTTTTCTGTTTAAACCAACACTCCTTGGTACTATGTCCATATCTATTGCAGTTTTTACAAAACCCTTTGAATTTTTCCTTCTTATAATTGCTAGTAGAATTTTTCCTACATTGGTTAGATGTGTGACCATATTTGTTGCAATTATGACAATAACCATTAGAACTAGTGACATTCGGTTGCTTACCTTTTTTGATTTGGCACATGTTAGCAGTGTGACCTTGTTTTCCACAGTAGTTGCAAACAGGCTTCTTTCCTTTGATATTCTTCTTATTCTAGGTTGCTTTGATGATTCTCCTCTCTCGGTTGTATGAATTCCCTTCTTTTCCTTTGTAACCGAGTCCTGCTTCTTTGTTGGGTCTTCTTGTATTTAGTTGCTCATCCAACATCTTTGATGCTTCATAACTCTTTTTCAGTGTTTCCTTGGATTTGTTTTTTGTTTCAAGTTCATTGGTCAACCTTGATACTTCAAGTTTCAATGCTTGATTCTCATCATCTTTCAGATTTGCTTCATTATGTGCATAGCCCAATTGATCTGACAGATTTTGTTGAATCCCAGTCAACCTTGTGATTTCATCATTCTTTTCAGATACTAATACTTCAAGCTATTGTTTTTGTCTTTCTAGATCTCTTAATTTATCTTCAGCTGTCCTCAATGCATCAAGATTCTTAGTCATCTATGTGCTAAAATGTTCATGTCCTCTTTTCATTGCTTTTAGCTGATCAGTCAGTGCTTTGTTCTTCTCCTTTAGTTCTTCAATCATCTCTTTAGTCTCTTCAGATATACTGTTCTCAGATGATGTTTCAATTTGTTCCACTAACTCTTCAGAGTCCTGCAAATCATCAGATAATCTCCTTCTAACTTTCAATGATTTTTGCATTTGTCTTTGCATGTCTGCAATCACTTGATTAGCATGATCCAAATCTTCTTGTAGATACACAATTTTCTGCGATTGTTTATAGCCTTCCATTGATAAGATCTTTCTCTTTAGGCTGTTAAACCCTTTTCCAAGATTAGAGCTCTGATACCAATTGTTAGGCCCAATATGGAAAGCTAATGTACTAAGAGGGGAGGGGTGAATCAATACTTCAAATCCTTTTATCAACAATATCTTCACTGTTATGCATAAACCACAAACTGCTGTAACATAACATAAAGCTAAAACAAATAAATAACAATCATACATGATTCACTCCATAACACATATATTTTGGTTATGCAGAAACTCTTGGTTAGAGAGAAAAACTGCGGTGGGGATGGCACCCACAACTTCACTACTGCAATAATAAAGGTTGGTCGGTTAGAGCTACATGTTCAGCTATTTCTGATAGCTTACCCTGTTAGGAGTATCAAGATCATTAGATCTACCTTTCTAAAAGATTTTACAACACTTATTCTAACTGCTGCACCTGGTTAAAGGCTTTACAATTTATAGACTTTGTTAGAGTCTTTTACCCTATTAAAGGTTTCTCTTACAACTTCAAAATATTACAATAAAATCTTTACAAATATCTACAACTTTACATCTGGAATGTTATAGTAGATTCTATGTGCTCAAAATGAGATTACCTTGCTTATAGCATACCTTGGTAACCCATAAAGTAACTCGGTAAACCCTTCTGTTTACTCTGTTCTTTGACTATTCTTTGAAATCCTTCTCGGTGACCTCTATTTCTCTGTAACAGTCATAACGCTCAGTGCTTCCTTATCTGTCACATGTGTCTTTCTTAACACACATTCATCTTTTCTTTTTTTTCATATATTTTGATCCTCAATTCATGCTGTATAAATAGATATCTTATGTCGGTGATCAGGTTCATTGCTTCGATCTTACAAACATGATTTATCGAATGAATAACCATACAAAATATTTCATTGGATAGATGACCTCAAAATCATACGAAATCTTTAAGTGCAATTTCCAATGTGATAACGGTTCCATGTTCCTCGATCTTGTAACACATTTTCCCATGTGTGTCTAGATTCAATGAATCTGGTAACACGATTCACTCAGTGTATATCAACTCAGTGTATCATTATTTTTGCTTGGTAGACATGGAATGTTACTCTGTAGACACCTCGATGAATACTGGGCTCTGTGACTACTTTCTTCTATAACCGACTGCTCTGTGCATATCAACTGAATGTTTTGGTAGTAGTAACCGACTAGAGTATATAGAATGACTTTGGATATAAAACTAATGGCAACTATAATAAGTAGTAACATCAAGGGATCAAGAGGAAGGGATTTTTGGAAGGGAAAAAATGTCCCTCTCAAATGGGTATTCACCCTATTTCACTTCCAGGGCCTGATTGATGGCTAATTAGAGCCCTAAGTAACTCTTTTTCCTTTTGCACATGTTTTATTTCATATGCAGAGTTACAATGAGAAAATGCACAAAACTAAGTAATATATGCATAGAATGAAGTGACATATTCACACCAAAAGTGACATATGTGCAACAAGAAGTGTTAGATGATCAGGTAGAGATTTTGGGCTTGTTTGATCTCGATAGGGGTCTATAGGGTTCAAGGTGAGTTCCAGAGGCTTGTGTTAAGGTTGTTCACTGTCATTTCTATGTTTGGGGGCCTGCAAGGATTGATTTGAGTTAAATTATATCTATATGTGTTTATCCTATGCTTTGTTGAATGTATGTTCAATTTTTACTGCATTTGGAGCACCTTCATTGGTATATCTAATTTGGAAAGAATAGGAAGGCTAAATGGGTGAATTTGATTAAGTTTGTAGACTATGTTTCATGTTTGATTTGTTTGAAATATATATAATATTTATTCCTATCCTTCCATGGTGTGAAAGCCTAGGTTAGTGGTGACTAGGTGCAAGTTAGGGGGAGTGGCTCTCAATGGGATGGCGGGATCCTAAAGTGGCTGATAGGGTAATACATTGAGAGTTCCATAAACAAGTGATAACCTAATAAATGAACCAGGGGAAAAATACAAATTAAAAAAGATAATTATTATGCCCCACCCATGGCTATGAGTGCTAGTACATACTCAAGATGGGATTGGGAAGGCTTGTCAATCCTGGGGACATTGATCTGGCACGATCAGATTTCCTCATCTTCACAAAAGGATTGTGTTGGGATGTGTTTTGAAAATTTTGTCTGGAATAGGTCTAGGGTTTATGTCTATTATAATATCTTAGGTCTAAATCCCTTAAACCACTAAACCTTGGTGTTGTTCCATATTCTCTTTTAATCTATTTGTGTGGTGACCCCCAATAACCAGTTCCCAGTGTTTTAAGTTATCACTTAAACCAATCATATTGTTTCGATGACTAGCCCCTTTGCGTTAGTCACCCGATTGCCTTATTTTCCTAGAATTCCTATCTTCCTACACTTTTGGCCAGATATATGATCCAGATCTTTGCAAAGTTTCACGATTAAATCAAAGAGCTAGTTCACACTAATTCTGCAATCCCACGTGCTAACTTGGCACATGAGCCCTATTTTAACAAGTCATACTCTAAGTGGACCAGTGAAAAGTAGCCTAATGGGTACTTGCTGACACATGGATAGGGTGGGCCCAATATCTTTATTTTATTCACTGCCCTAATGAGTGATCGGTTAATATAAATTTGATGGTCCAAATCATTGCGCGATTGCTCAAAGTTTCTTAATAAGACTAACTCCACAACCCCGCCTGCTTATATGGTATGTGGGACCTGCTGGCAGTGACTATACATGACCTGGATGAGTATACAGGTGACAGGTGACATGATGGATCATATGGCATAGAGGTGGTTCTGGTGCACTTGCTTCTTATATATATTAATATGTGTTCACCTTGCACGATCAATGGATAGGATGCTCGCATGATAGCGCTATTGATTAAAGATGTGGACAAAGACTAACCCCACAATGCTGCTATAGATGTGGCATGTAGGTCCCACAAAAAATGATGTTAGGTGTCATGGGCCAATAAAAGAATGAACACATGGATGGTTGGGCCATGTGGTGAGGGTGTGGGTCCAATGCTCCCATCTTCTAAGAAAAGTAAACAGGGATATCTTTGTAGAGGATCAACGACTGTGATTATTGCACAATTCCGTAGTTGAGAAAAGATGTATAGCTAGGTTAATTCCGTAATGCTGAAAGGGAATGGTAAATAAAGGAAAAATAAAAAAATAATAAAGATTTTATGTGTCGAGTTCCTATTTATCGTCGAATGACTGGGATTTTGTTGTTGGGGCCCTAATGTTCAAATATGAATTATAAGGGCTATGTCCCACCATCACACCACCCTATGTGCCTCTAGTGAATGAATTCAATTGCCCATTATGATCCAGATTTCTTTGGCTATATTAGCATCATTTTTGCTCAATTTCACATTTACAGTGCTCTAGATATGCTTTGAATCCCCATGTAAATCTCCGCTATCATAATTAGGGTTTATGTGTTAATGGTTTCACATATATTCTTGTTGCACTTTCTATATTCTTCCTATTGCATTTTGTGTGTTCCTTGGTTGTCTTTAAGCTATTTGAATACCTTGGTTCTAGTCTGAGCTCAATTGCAAAGTTTAAGTTATTATTTCAATAGGATTGTGCAAAACCCTAACCCTACAAATGGCAGAATCTTCCATCTTGAAAAGAGGAAATTCTCAGAGGAGATAATTATTTAGCTTCCTAGATTATTTGAAATACAGAAGAGGTCATAACCCGGGTCAAGACTAGATGAGTTCATTATTGATCACTCAGTTGGAATTAGGGATGCATTGATTCCAACATTGGGTTTAAGCCTTTGGAGAAGAGGATATAATAACAAGAAAGAGAGAGTTATGATATCAAACATCTTGAATTGAAATTTGGGAAGGCTTGTGGTCCCAAAAGTATATGTTAACATTGAATTGATTGCTACCATTGCTGCAAACTACAAGCCAGATACCAGAGAGATTGTGGCAAGTGAGGGTGGTAGGCTCACCAAAATAACAAGAGATGTAATAAATGAGGTTTTCATGATCAACCCCAATACAGATTGGGCAATTGACCCACAAGAGTTGGATGAAGAATACATAAACAATGAGAACCTATATAGGAGAAGGTTGGCCTTATTTAGGTTTCCAGGGATAGAGGGGGATGATAGAAAGTTGACTCCACAACAAGTTCCCCCTATAGTGCTTATTTATTTGTGGGATATTTCACAAACACATACTATGCCTTATGCCAGATATGTGTTGAGGATGCAAGAGATATGATCTTTAATTGGATGTTGGTGATACACATGGACATCCAAAGTAGAGATTATTGGCATTGTATTATCATTGATGTCAATCGGTAAGTATGTCAACCGGTACGCAAGATGTTGTTATCGACATTGGAGATTGTTGGGATGTTAATGTCAACCGGTATGGGATGTCAATCGATAAGTCTTTCAACTAGTAAGCAAGCAAACCCAACAAGTGCAGTCCGATATAACATGACCTAATCGACAAAACATAGAAGCGCACGATATGAAGGTTAGCCAGTTAGTGTATACTGGTAGCATGTTCGGTCGGTGACCAAAGTTGAACCGACATAATCAAGTGAGCTGGATGTTGACAGAGATGTCACATGGACTCCAGGTAGCAAACGTGCAGTGGTAAGTGAATAGTGCGTTGGTGAGGTAGTTGCCGACTAAGTCCGTATTAAATGTCGACTGTTAAAATCACAGATCAATTGTAGAGGATTGCAGCTCAAAGAAGATTGAAGGGCAGATATTTTATTCTTTAACATCATGATCGAAGTAGGATATTTGATCATCTAGTTGATCTAGAGAAATTGCTAGATCATTTATTATGATCGAAAAAATCAAGACTGATGAACAGAGTCCAGTTTGCTAAATATAGTAAACGTTCATAGGAAGAATAAAATAGGATAAATCTTTTTTCTATACTATTGCAGGTTGTCAGTTCAAGAAAGATGATATCTGATTTGATATGGATTAGTGTCGGTGAAGAAAACCCTAAGCGTGTGAAGTTTGAGTTTTTGTTTTGGCGGGAAAGCATATATATAAATATGCAGATCAAAAACTTAAGTATGTTTGATAGAGGATGCTTGATGAGAGATTTATGATATAGTGAAACTCTGCGAGGCAAGAGTTGATCAGTATGAGTGTGAGAGAAAATATTGAAGTGATTGAGTGTTGGAGAAGAATCAACAAGGAAGGTTTAACCGATAAGGGTTAAGGTAACCGGTAAACTGTTACAGAGTATAACAGTCTATTAAAATGATGGTGTCTGAACTGGTAAGATAGCAAGAGAGAGTGAAGGAGAGGAGTGAGTTTCAAAGAATATCTGGCAAGGCTGAAACTGAGTTGTAGAGGGTTCAGAAAGTAAGAAGAGAAGACCGGTAGAAAAGAAGAAGCAGTGTAACAGATAAGAGTTTAACCGACATAGTGAATAGTTTCCAGGTGTTACAAAACTTATTTGTAACCAAGTGTTTATTATTTTATTGATTTTATATCTCATTGTATTTCACTGAGTGGGTGCTCAGTGTAGGGGATGGTGCTCCTTTGGGTAGGTGCCCATAAATTGCTAGGGGTTGGTGCTCCTTGGGTTGGTGCCCTAAACATTGTAAAACTATTGTGAGGTTGGATTGGAGCAGTAGATCTCCAACAACATTTCTCACCGATGTTTTTCCCACATTGGGTTTTCCTTGTATATCTAGTGTTATGTGGTGTGCTCTTGTGTGTGACTGGTTGTTAGTGTTTTCATTATCCAACCGGTTGGACACATTGTTTGAAATTGTCTATATTCATTGAAATTGTTTATATTCACTGATTTACCCCCTCTCTCAGTGATATCCTATGTTCTACAATTGGTATCAGAGCCTTAGGTTCCTATTTGTCAAAGATTTCTCTAGCTTGGGTAGATTCTAGTTTAAAAACACAATGGAAAGGAATGCGTCCTCCTCCTCCAAAGCTCCCATGTTTCATGGTACCAACTATGCCTTCTAGAGCATAATAATGGAAACCTATATGTCCTCCCTAGGTTTTAATGTTTGGATGTCTTTGAACAATGGGTATACTATCCCTAATAATCCTCCTACAAATCTAGATGCTAAGAAGGAGTATGAAAACAATGCCAAGGATAAGCATGCTATTCTCAGTGGTCTGTCTGATAATGAGTTTGTTAAGGTCATGCACTACACATCCGCCAAGGAAACATGGGATAAGTTGAAAATATTGTTTGAAGGAGATTTCAAGGTCAAGGAGGCTAAATTGCAAACACTAAGAGGTCAGATTGAAGGCTTGAAGATAAAAGATGAAGAGAAGATTGCTGATTATCTTCACAAGATTGATGAAACGGTGAACACTATTAGAGGACTTGGAGAAGATATAGTTGATGAAGTGATTGTCAAAAAGGTACTTGGATCAATCACATCTAAGTATGACACAAAGGTCTCTACAATAGAAGAAGCCAAGGATCTGAAAACCTTTTCAATGGATGAGTTATTTGTGTCCCTAACCGCTTATGAGATGATAACAACTAGTGAAGGAACTTCAAAGAAAGAGGCTGATTTCAACTCCATCAAAAAGGGTAAGGAAGAAATTACTCATGGAGAATCTAGAGAAAACTCAAACACAGTGGTAGAAAACTTTTTAAGGAAGCTTAAAAGAGGATCCGGTAAGTACAAAGGAAAATTACCTCTCAAATGTTTTAACTGTGGCAAAAGAGGACACTTGCTTCAAAATGTCCCTATAGTGATAATGTTGGAGAGGAGCAACAAAGTACCAACGAACCTTCGAGTAAGGATAAAAAGAAGAATGCTTATCAACAAGTTAAAATAAGATACAAGAAGCATAACAACATGTATACTATTGAAGATGATGCCACAGATGAAGAAAGTGCCTCAGAAAATGACTGTTGTGAGGATGAAAGAAAAACTAATCTCTTTATGGCACTAGATGAACTGGTTGATGAAGATAATGAAGATGAATACATTAAAGCTGAAGTGGACCTGGAAGGTGAGCTCATAAGTTCTCTTGAGGAATTGTGTAAAACAAGAAGAGATCTCAAGAAGGTTAAGTGTAATGTTGTTAAAGAATAAGACCATTTGAGGCAATCCCTGGATGAGTCCAAGAAAACAATTTTTGATTTGAAACTCCAGTTAGAAGAGGCCAAGAGGATATGTGAAGTTACATCCTTCGATTTGATAAAGAAAGAGAAGGAGTATTGGAATTTGGAAGAAGAAATTGTAAGGCTCAGAAAGGGGATCAAAGAGAGCAAGGATGAGTTGAAGATGGGGAGTAAGTATGAGGGAAACACTGAAGCCTTGGATAAAATGTTGAGTAATCAGAAGCACTCAAAAGATACTAGAGGTTTAGGTTTTGAAGAGGGACAGAGTTCAAATAGAAAAGACACATCCGACAAGGAAATACAGTTTACCTCTTCAAGTGAGAGTAAAGAAAAACAAACCTTTACTATCAAAAAATCTACTGAGAAGAAGACCTATGCTGAAGCTACAAGAAATCTGCCTGTGAACCAGAATAATCAAAACCGGAAGGCTCACTCTTTGTACTAGAATGCAAACCATAAAGACAAGTTCAAGATTGATGAAGAGGGGTTCACTAAAGTCAATAGCATGACATGAAAACATCCGATGAGACAAAGGTTTGTCAGTCCAATGCAACAAGATTGGTATGCACCCAAATTCCATGGTTACTATTATCGGTGTAATAAGTTTGGTCATAAAATTGCTTATTTTAGTTTGTTGCGTAAGCCCCCTACTAGTTTTGAAAGTAGAAATTTGTTTTCTACACTTCAGGAGATGAATGTCACTTGTTATTAATGTAATGATTTTGGTCATAAGAGTTATGAATGTATGAGAAGCTAGTTGGTATCCTACAATAGTTTTTTAAATTTATCATTCAATGTCAATGTGAAATGCTATCATTGTCAAAAAGTTGGCCACATTACAAACCATTGCAAACTCAGGACTTCTAAGCAAAAGAAGTTAGTACTGGATCAGAAACCAGAAGCAAAACCAGAGCAAAAAATTCCAACTGACAAGAAGGAAGCCAACTCGGTTTGGGTTGAGAAGGATAAGAATAAAGCATGATCAAGTCTAATTGTGTAGACTGCCCTGCATGCAAAAAGAATAAATTTATGGGTTGTAGATAGTGGATGTTCCAATCACATGATTAGAGACAAAAAGAAGTTCATCAAGTTTGATGATTGGAATGGAGGTTCGGTGAGATTCAGAGACAACTCTTTCATCAAGATAAAAGGAAAAGGTACTCTAAACATAGATGGAAAATTAAAAGAACATGATGTATACTATGTGGAAGGACTAAAGCATAATTTACTAAGTGTGAGTCAAATGTGTGATAAAGGATACAAATTCACATTTAACTCTACCAATTGTTAGATAAGGAAGGATAGTACCAGAAAAATTGTTGCAGAAGGTAAAAGGCTAGATGGAAATGTGTACAATCTGAAGGAAGGCTTTGAGTCCCAATGCATGATGGGAAAAGTAGCTGAGAGATGGCAGTGGCACAAAATATTAGGCCATATAAATTTTGATAATTTGGTCAATGTAAGCAAGAAAGGATATGTGAGGCATATACCACCAATTATCAAACTGGCAAGTACTTTTTGTGATGAATGTCTAAGAGGCAAGAAGACTAAGTTAACCTTCAAGATCAAAGAAAATAATACCTCAAGGCCCTTAGAACTTGTGCATACAGATCTGTGTGGTCCAACCAGATAAAGAGCTTTAGCCAGTGAGAGATACTTCATGCTGTTCATTGATGATTTACCAACAATGACATGGGTGACTTTTCTACATGACAAATCAAAAGCTTATGAGAGGCTCAAAATCTTTCTGAAGATGGTTTAGAGGGAAAGTGGATGCAAGATGAAGTGTCTGAGATTAGAATAGGGTGGTGAGTTCACATCAAATGAGTTTGTAGACTACTGTGAGAGGCATGGAATCAAAAGATAGTATTTAGCCCCAATAACACCACAATAAAATGGTGTTGTAGAAAGGAAAAAACAGACTGTCAAGGAGATGGCTAGAACTATGTTGAATGAGACAAACATTCATGATATGTACTAGAAGGAAGCAGTACATACTGTTGTATATACATTAAACCGGGTTCAACTGAGAACGAATATCAGAATGACACCTTATGAACTGTGGTATGGCCGGAAGCCATCAGTTAAATATTTCAAAGTGTTTGGAAGTAAATGCTCCATAAAGAGAGATGATGATAGTTTAGGTGGTTTTGATTCTAGGAGTGATGAAGGCATCTTCTTGGGTTACTCTACTCATAACAAATCTTACAAATGCTACAATAAAAGACTAAGAAGAGTCATTGAAAGTGTGCATGTAAGAGTTGATGAAGATTTGTATAAAGGAAAACAAGTACATGTAAACCGGTATGATGATTCATGTGATGAAGATGAGGTTCAGTTAGAAAATAAATTGGGAGAAGCATCCAACAAGACCCCTAATAGATATGTGCAGAAAATCACCCAGAAGAGCATATTATAGGAAATAAAAGTGACAGTGTACAGACAAGAAGAAGACTTTCCTGGAACAATGAATAAGTGAATTTATGCCTCATGACTGAAATGAAACCCAAAAAAATCAATGAGGCCAACAAAAGTGAGAAATGGATGGATGCAATGGAAGAAGAGACACAACAAATTGAGAAGAACAAGACTTGGGAATTAGTTCCTAGACTAGCATATAAGAATGTCATAGGTACTAAATGGGTCTACTGAAACAAGATGAATGAAGAAGGTAAGATTGGCAGGCATAAAGAAAGGTTAGTGTGCAAAGGGTTTTCTCAAGTAGAAGAAATTGATTTTGAAGAAAAATTTGCACCGGTTGCAAGACTTGAGGCTATTAGAATGTTCGTAGCATTCTCTGCCTTCAAAGGATACAAGGTATAGCAAATGGACGTCAAGTCTACTTTCTTGAATGTTAATTTGGAAGAAGAAGTCCACATAGAACAACCAGAAGGTTTTCTACTACATGATGATGAAACTTTTGTATTCCGGTTGAAGAAAGCATTGTATGGTTTAAAGCAGGCTCCAAGAGAATGGTATTCAAGGTTGGATAAATATCTTAAGGAGAAAGGTTTTAGAAAGGGAAGTGCATATAGTAATTTGTATATCAAAGCAGACAAAAATCACTTGATTATTGTTGTTGTATATGTGGATGATATAATATTTGGAGGCAACAAGGATATCTTGTGTAAAGAGTTTGCTGATCAGATGCAATTAGAGTTTGAGATGTCAATTATTCGAGAGCTGTCATATTTTATTGGTTTGCAAAATTCACAACAAGATAAAGGAATATTTATCTCTCCAAACAAGTATGCCATAGATATGTTGAAGAAGTTTCAGATGGAAGACAACAAACTGGTAAGTACCCCCATGGTGATCGATGCAAGTTGAGAAAGGTTGATGAGTCATCGAAAGTGGACCAGACCCTGTATAGATCCATGAATTGTAGTCTGTTATACCTTACTACCTCAAGGCCGAATATAGTGTAGGCAGTTTGTATGGCGGCAAGATTTCAAGTTGCACCTAAATAGTCACATGAGCATGCAGTTAGAAGAATCTTTTGATGCTGACTAGGCAGGTCGTATTGATGATTGGAAAAGCACAAGTGGTGGTGCACTCTTTTTAGGTGACTAGTTAGTTTTATGGACCAACAAGAAGCAGGATTTAGTCTCCTTATCTACTGCCGAGGCATAATATATTGCTGTTGCTACATGTTGTTCTTAGGTGTAATGGATGAATTAGACTCTCAAGGACATTCAGATAGAAATATCTAACCCTATTTCAATCTGATGTGATAAATCAAGTGCAATCAACATTTAAAGAATCCGATTATGCACTCAAGGATAAAGTACATTGCTATCAAACACCACTTTCTTAGAGAGAAGGTTGTAGAGAAAGAAGTGAAGGTAGAATATGTTCCTACAAGTGAACAAGTTGTTGATATCTTCACAAAACCTCTACCAGTAAACACATTTGAATATCTAAGACACAAGTTAGGAGTTTTCTCACCAACTTTATGCACTTAAATGTGTATGGAGATCTGTGGTTCAGGGGGAGAGTATGCATCCCCATCTTGTTTGTGATGTTCATAGTTGTGTTAGGCGTCTCTTCAATTCACAAGAATGGCATAATTTTTTTTATAAAAAAGGAAATCAGAATTTTATGCTACAATACCATCAGTTTTGAAGCTTTGGGAAGTTGTCTATTCAATTTTTCTATCTACCAAAGTCACAATTAGCTTGAATGCGAGAGTAAGTTCACCGAGGGAGAATGTGCTCATTAGTCCATGTTTGTGGTTGTTTTCAGTGCCTATTCAATTTGAACTTAATAAAATTCATAAATTGGACAACAGGGTGAAAGGGAAAAGTAGTCTGGCCTACTAGGAGATAAAGTATAGTAGTTCATGAATTACCTGCAAAGGAGGAGACCTCAGCAAGCTATCCTGGCCCTTTGTCATTATTTTCAAAGGTAGATAAAGTTTGCAGTTGGAGATAGTCCATATTGTGAGCCCAGATTGTGGAGATGAACCCAATAATATGGGTGTTGACATCAATGCAAAAGGGGGAGATTGTTGGCACTGTATTGTCATTGATGTCAACCAGTATGCAAGATGTTGTTACCGACATTGGAGATTGTTGGCATGTTGATGTCAACTGGTAAGAGAGCAAACCCTGTAAGTGCAATCCAATATAACATGACCTAACTGACAAAACAGAGAAGCACACGATATGAAGGTTCTGGTAGCATGTTCAGTTGGTGAATAAAGTTGAACCGACATAATCAAGTGAGCTAGATGCTGAATGTCATGTGGACTCTAGGTGCCAAACATGTAGTGGTAGGTGAATGGTGCGTCAGTGAGGTAGTTGCCGACTAAGTTCGTATTAAATGTCGACTGCGAAAATCATGGATCAGTTATAGAGGATTGCGGCTCAAACAGTTCGAAGGGTAGTGATTTTATTCTTTGACATCATGATCAAAGCAAGATATTTTATCGTCTAGTTGATCTATAGAAATAAACTGATAGATCATTTATTATGATCGAAAAAATCAAGACTAATGAATAGAGTCCAGTTTGCTAAATATAGTAAACGTTCATAGGAAGAATAAAATAGGACAAGGCTTTTTGCTATACTATTGCAAGTTGTCAATTCAAGAAAGATGAGATTCGATTTGATATGGATCAGGGTCGGTGAAGAAAACCCTAAGCACGTGAAGTTTGAGTTTTTGTTTTGGTAGGAAAGCATATATATAAATATGCAGATAAAAAACTTAAGTATGTTTAATAGAGGATGCTTGATGAGAGATTTATGATACAATGAATCTCTGTGAGGCAAGAGTTGATCAGTCTGAGTGAGATAGAAAATATTGAAGCAACTGAGTGTTGGAAAAGAACCGGTAAGGAAGGTTTAACTGGCAAGGGTTAAGGTAACTGGTAAACTATTATAGAGTATAACAGTTTGTTAAACCGACTATGTCTAAACCGGTAAGATAGCAGTAGAGAGTGAAGGAGAGCAAAGTGAGTTTTAGAAAAGATTCGGCAAGGTTGAAACTGAGTTGTAGAGGGTTCAGAAAGTAAGAACAAAAGACTGGTAGAAAAGAAGAAGCAGTGTGACAGATAAGAGTTAACTGACATAGTTAATAGTTTCCAGGTGTTACAAAACTCATTTGTAACCAAGTGTTTATCATTGTATTGATTTTATATCTTATTGTATTTCACTGAGTGGGTGCTCGGTGCAGGGGTTGGTACTCCTTGAGTTGGTGCTCAAAATAGAATAGGGGTTGGTGCTCCTTTAGGTAGGTGCCTATAAATTTCTAGAGGTTGGTGCCCTAAACATTATAAAACTGTTATTTCACTGTGAGGCTGGATTGGAGTAGTAGATCTCCAACAAAATTTCTCACTGAGGTTTTTCCCACATTAGGTTTTCCTCATATATCCAGTGTTATGTGATGTGATCTTGTGTGTGACTACTTGTTAGTGCTTTCATTATCCTATCGGTTGAACACATTGATTGAAATTGTTTATAATCACTGATTCACCCCCCTCTCAGTGATATCATGTGTTCTATAGAGTTATAAACAAACCTTTTAATTTTGCCTCCTTGGTGGCTGAAGATTTTCACAAAGCATTGTGTGATTTCAAAATTGAAAAATCATCAAGTTTCAGGCATTATTCCTTGTTAATACATATATTTTTGTATAAGGGCCTTGAGGTTTGGCATTCAAGCTTGCAAATTATAACTATAGTTGGAGGAGAACAACGAGCCCAGTCCAAGAATGGACTTACATTTGGGACTCACACATGAATGAGTCTAATTATCTGGTTTTTTAAAATCTCTTTGTTAGAATACTCCCAAGTATTTTGCAAAAGGAGGTTAGAAGGGGATTAAGACAAACAACTAAGGAATTCTTGAGACCCAAGGATTGTAAGCCTGATTTGGGTATTCCTCACAATTGATGATCATGGTTCTATTTCAAGGGCCATATAGTCATTATGATATTTTGTAGCCCGGTTCCTCCTCGCAAGCTACCCATTACTGTCCAAGATAGGGTTGACCTATTAGAAATCATGCACCAGTTGGTTAAGGCTGAAAAATATTTGTTTGGTGGATCACATAAGAAAGGGCCAATGATCCCATCTGCAAGTTGTGATTGGGATGTATCATTTCTTGAATAAAAGAGCATATGAAATTATTGACTCTATGCTGAATAGGTATAAGCTTCCCCGAGTCATGTATAGGTTGTATGACTCTAAGGGGTTTATCCAGAAGCTTGGGAAGGCAAAGACACCATCACATGAGTGGCATGATGAAGAGGACACAATAAAAAATGATAAAGACTACAAAGATGTTTAAAAAAAAAATGAAAGATGGTATAAAATTCAGTATGAGGAGCACAAAAAGAAGAGGGAGGAGTACATATTCTCCATCATGGAAAATGCTATTACTAGTTCCAAAAGTCAGAGTAAGAGCCATATTTGGATCCTATCCTAATGCTGATAAGATTCGCTTGCCTCATGAGAGGTCTCAATTGGAAGTTATGCTACTGGTTCAGATAATAGAGGAGGAGAAGCCAAAATATCCTCAATCAATTGGGTCTCCCATTGGTCCTGCATCCCCCCCATCAAGCCTTGATGATCCCCATTAAACCTTTGCTGTAATTCCTATGACATCAGACCCTTCCCCTTCCAAAAGATTGCTCACAAAATCTACTAAGGAAAAATCCCATGATTTAATCATCCTCAAGTGGCCCTCTCTCTCAAATACCAGAAAGTCCAAGAGTTGTGACCCCCCTACATATATTATCCCTCGGGAGAGATATTCCTTTTTAGTCTTATGAGGGTTTTGAGTTCCAAGGAGATGAGCCTTTACCCCCTCACAAGTTTGACACAAGATTAGGTGTCACAATTCAAGATCCTCCTAAGGAGTGGGCCCTTGATGCATTTAAACTTGGGGGTGATCTCAGTGAGGATGTGAGGCTAAATGCTTGCGAGCAGTTTATGAGTGATGATCAATTTTTGAACACTAGAGAGTTCATGAATTTTGTAATAAGGAATTTGATAAATGAGATGGAAAGGAAGAGAGGAATTGATTTTGATAATCTAGGACAAGATGACAGGTTAAAAATGAAGGATGAGATATTGAAGGCTGCAAATCAATAGTTAACCATGACCCTTGAGGTGGGGAGGGAAATTGTAAAGGGAAATGGAGTCCTCCTTCTAGAATGTTGGGATATTTCTTTTTCTATTTTTTTTGATGAGTTGAGAAGAAGGAATGACATTTATTTAGATACAATGGATCTAGAATAGAGAGAAAAGGTGCTCAATGGAGTTATTTTCTATGGCCATCTTGATCAGTTGGTGTTTTTGTGCCTTCATTTAGTCACAAGGAGATCTAGAATGTGTTATGAAGTGGACCAATTATTTGGAAGCTTACTTGTCAAAAGAGTAGCTGATACCTCCATCATAGAGGAAACTGACTTAAGTGTGAATGTGGCAAAGTTTTCACACAAGGTGGCCATAAAGGCAGAAGACGAGGTTCTCATCCTGAGAGAAAAAGTGACAACACTACAAGAGTAGTTGTATGCAAGACCTACATATAAACCTCCTAGCATGATTGAGTATTCTTTTGATGAATTGATGGGATTACAGAGTGATCTATCCCAAGCCAGGCTAGATATAACAAAATTAAATAATGAGATAGATGTATTGAGAGCAAACACTTCTCAGATGGAAATGAGAGTAAGGGTGAATATGGCTAAATAATTGTTGGAGTCAAAGATCAAGAAGATTTAAGACCAAGTAGACACAACATGTGATGAACACAAAGAGTTATTAACACTCTCTTAGGAACTGTGAGGCCTCACCTCGACTCAGTCTGACATTCAGTGGATTTTATATTTAGACTATTATGGATACTTTATTTTGATGCATTTTGAGACTTAGAACTTACATGATCTTAGGATTTGGATAACATTGCTATGATTTGATTATTTTACTTATATGCTTTTGTGATAGAACACTACATGATTGTTAGATAAGATGATATTGCAATGATAGATGTCGTTATTTAAATTGTAGGACTTTTCTATGATAATAGAACTATGATGTATGGTTAAGTTTATGTGAATTGGGATGAAATTGTTTATGAGAACTTTGCTTGATAAAAGATGTATTTAATCTGTGCTGATGAAAATTGTATGCAAGTGATGATGTGTATTGTTATTCCTTTGAATTATATTTTATGTGGATATTTGGAAGTACTAATGTGTTAAATGAGATGCGCAGGAAATTTACCATTTGACCATGGAAATTACGGAGAATCAAACCTAGACTTATGTATGTTCGTAAGCCAGGGTTTGTCTATTTGGAGGGACAACACCCCGTTTGTGTTGTATTTTATTCGTAACAGTATAGGCTGCATGAGTGTTAAGTGTTATTTAAATTTATTGTGTAAAAACCACAAGAGACAATTTCATGTTTTATTTTTGTAAAAGTGTTTTATTTGTGTCACTTGACACATGTGTGGATTTAAATTTAAATGTTTTATTTTGTCTCTTGGTGGGAAAGTGTTTAATTATAGTTCTTCTTAAATAAAATAATGTGTTGTCATAAATTCTTTGGGAATATAATATTTGGGGTGGTCAACTTATGTTTGACCCGAAAATAAACTTCAGAGGGGTTTAAAATGGGTTAAATGAACACCTAGGGGTAGTTTAATAGGGTTTCCTAAAGCCCATAAGGTATACCTAGGGGTTAGGGGTAATTTTAGGCAAGTTTCTACTTTATAATGATCTTTTTAACGCTTTAAAAATTGGCTTTTTAGAGTTGTGCGAAAATTGAAAATTAGAAGTTTAAATCTAATTTAGATTTTTCTTATTCGAATGGGAGTCTTTTTGCATTTTTGCTTTCTTTCCCTTTTGGTTTTTAGAAACTTGTGAGAAATCAGAGAGTGAGCTTCTTAAGCAAGATTTTTGGGAATTGAAGGGTAATCACCCACTCTCCATTTTTGGAGACAAGAGAAATTTTGAAAAGAAAATAATGTTATGGAATAGAAAAATTGATTAAGGGTAGAAGGAAAAAGATTCGTGGATTGGGCAACTCTTCATCAAATATCATAATACCTTTGGGCAGATTAAGGTTGGTTTCAGTTATTCATTATAATGTCTTCTTCTTGCTTATGTCTGGAAGTTTGTTGGTGTAAGAAATCTGTGTTTCTTGAATGTATTTGTTGAAAAATCTTTTGGTATTTTTGCATTATGATTTGTGTTGTGTTTTGGGAGTTTCCTCAAGACCTCTTTCTCTTGGGAGAGAAGAGGATCTTGTGGGTGGTAGCAGTGACAACCCTCGAGTGAGAGACTCTCTTTTGAGAGCGATCACAAGGGATCTTTGTGTGACCCTTGCTGCATGGCCTGTTTGTGCAATGGGGGTCATAAGGAGGGATATAAGGCTAGAATGCCTTTGGGGGGCATAAGGAATAAGGGGTTGAGATTCTTGATATATTTATTGTGCCATGAGGTGGCTTCTTGTTTATTTCATACTTGCAGTTCTCCTCAGGGTATTGGTCCACTACCACCCTTTGAAAAGATCATCACCAAAGTGTGGTGCTGTGAAGCCAAGTTGGGAGTGTGTCTGATTATCTGTATGCATTGCCTTCTATGTGTTTGCCTGTATGTTACCCGTCTAGGAATTGGTTCTCCGAGCTCGGGGGTGGCTACCAGTTAGCCTAGGCTGGGAGGTGAGCACTCCGTGGTCATATTTGTGTTTTCTATTATGCAGGAAAGTCAGGAGAAAGAGAATAGGAACCATGAAAAGACACAAAAGATTATTGTTGAAGATACTTAAAATCCAGTTGCAAATATTTGTTTTAATTTGATTCAGAAGTATGCCCTCATTCATAGAAATGAGAGGCAAGTTGTAATTCTTGAAAATAGACTTGAGTTTTATTGTTGTAGCTAAGCAAGGAAACATCCTGTAAATATGCAGAATATCTTAGAGTTGTAAAAGCTTGTTTTATTTCTACTTCTGTTTGGGTTTCAGAAAAAGAAAAGCCTATTTGAGTTGCATGTAAAAGCTTCTTTTGTATTATGGAAAAATTAGTTTCAAATAAATTTTTTCTATATTCTACTTGTTGAAAAGTATGAGTTATTTTGCTGAAGAATTCTAAGTATCAAAAAAAAAAAAGAGTGTTTTAAGTAATTGTTTTATTAGTGGAAAAATCAATGAATGTGTTTTATTCAGAATAGTATGATGTATTTTAAAAAAAAAGTGTTAGAATAAAAGTTTAGCAAAAGATCTACCTCTATTTCTTTTATCAGCAATTAGAATAAATAAATAAAAGAGCCTAAGTTATATATCAATTATATATATATATATACTTAAATGTTTATTTGTGCACATGTAATTTTGGATTTACATAATGTGTTTCCCATTGTTATTCTGTTTAAAATTTTGTATGTAAATCTTATTAAAAAATATATATATTTTTATATATATTCACCCTTAAAACTTTTATATATATAAATTTATATAAATATATATACATATATATATATATATATATATTTAAAAAAAAAAAGAGATTTGGGTTCCATGCGGGCCGCACTGTGTGTACGCACAGTGAGGGCCACGCGGCGCCCATTGTGTGAACACACAGTGCGGGCCGCTTGGCTCCCACTGTGTGGACACATAGCGGACGACCGCGGCTGCCACTGTGTGGCCACACAGTGGTGTGAGCTGCTAGCGGCGCCCACTGTGTGGACACACAGTGGTGCCGCGGCGCCCACTGTGCGCCCACACAGTGGCGCCTCGGCCCTCCCTGTCGCCTTCTCCGAACCTGCAATGAAA
This sequence comes from Cryptomeria japonica, assembly GCF_030272615.1. Taxonomy (NCBI): domain Eukaryota; kingdom Viridiplantae; phylum Streptophyta; class Pinopsida; order Cupressales; family Cupressaceae; genus Cryptomeria; species Cryptomeria japonica. The sequence continues at coordinate 66,899,526 of NC_081407.1, read as the reverse complement.
ATGGCTGCCGCCTTGGGGGTTTCGGCCCTGTCAAAAACACTCAGTGGTAAGCAAAAAAAAAAAGGATTAAGCCCTAGCCCGGGTAGGGCTAGGGTAAATGAATTAAATTTTACATGATAGTTTAGAGTTGATAATATATTATAAAAAAAATAGAACCCTAATTAGGGTTGGGAAAATATTGTTTATTATTTTGGAAAGTTATTTTAGAAGAATTAAGATATATAAATATATGTAAATATATGTAAATATATATATCTATATATATATATATATATATATATATATATATATATATATATAAAATTCTGGTTATATTTGGAGTAAGTAATTAATAGAGATTTAAATATTTAAATACCTCTGAATTGGTTTCTAATAGGTAGTAAAAGAAAAAAGAAGAATATACAAGTTTATGAATAAAGCCTGGTCTTATAAAATTCAAATGTATTTAGCGAGTTAAATGCTTAATATTGCCCTAGTTAATTTAACTAGAGCATTAAAATTTCAAAATGGTTGTTTAGACTATATGGTCATATTGGAGATTGAATTAATTTTCCTCTCCTATTTCTTTAGCGTGATTGTTTTAATAAACTTAATGACTAGGTATCTCGTGGAGATAAATTTAAACCAGTTAGTTTTCCGCAATTAGAATTAAACAAATTATCGATGCTTGGTTCGTTTCAGAATTAGCTCAAATATAATTATGGGAATTTCATTAACGCTTGTCGTGTGAGTGAACTTGTTAATTAATTAGTATTTTATAAAAAAAAAAATCGTTCCGTTTTTGCCCTAAATTTTGGGCATGACAGGAACATTTGAGGTGGCAATGTTTCATGGCTTTCTCACTATCTCATATGAGCAAAACAATCGCAACACTAGAGGTTTCATTGGTTAAACCTCTCCTAAATCACTTATATACCATGATCATGAGCTTTAGAGCAAGATTCAAGGTGGTTAATCATATTTTTACTGTCCATAGAATGTATACACAAAGGATTGGAGAAGAGCTCAAAATCTTTTAGTGTTTGGTGATAAGTCATATGCCCACACTGTTTGATAGAGAGAGGAGAAGAGTGGAAGGTGGGAAGATCCTCAAGTCTAAGATGTAATGTAAGGCCGACATCAAAACAATACAAAACCAGATATTTCCTGATGTTATTTCAGATGATGCATAATTGTTGATGAAGTTGGGATCATATTTGGATGCACTGTCAAGGCTTGATAGTGGGATGACTAGAATGGAGGTGATTAGATTAGAGATAGAAGACAAAGAGTACCGAAATCACCTCATGGCCCTCCAAAATCTCAAGCAACATGGATTTGATGACTTCCGATCCTTCGTTTTTCCTTTTCTAAGTTTATCAAATTTTGAATTTTGAATTTTCAAATTCACAGTTTCTTGCCTTTTCTTTCATTTTGTTGTCTTTTTTCTTTTTCTCAAATGTAGAATGTCTGAGATGGTGTATTTATTGGTTAAATCACCAATCTTTACTTTTTCCTAAAGATTTTAATCTTTATCCCACCAATTAATTGCATATCTTTGGGAAGAATTTGTAAGTTGCTTTATGTCATTGTGCATTAAATAGGTTTGAAGGGTTATTATTCTTTTCAACTTGATAAGGGAGCTCAAGTAATGAAAAAGAGGATTCTTGATCATCTCCAACATCTACCACTCATTGATAAAAAGAAAAATAATGTTTGTGTATGTCAAAGAACTCAAAAGCAGTTTGTCTTTTTCTTGTCAGGCAGTTACCTACATTTTGATATTGTAAAAGGCCCGAAGCTTGTTGCATCCTCAAGTTTTCTATAAGAGGATAATCAAGGCCTTTTTTTTTTCTTCTTGTTCTTCCTCAAGACAAGCATAGATAATACATTTTGATTTAGAGAAGCTTGTGTACTGGTTTTTCACTAAGGGTGATTAGTATGCAATAATGTTCAAAAAACTTTGCAGTACAATATTACGATTGAGTGTCATGTCCTACTTGTAGTAAAATTTTGCAAAGGATATATGCACATGTTTTTCTTCAATATAGAAACATCTTGAAATCCAATTCCATGGTTTCAAAGTTTTTTTTTCTCTACTTGTTGTCCAGAATAATATATGAATCAACAAAATGAAGGGTTTTTGGTTCATATGTCTTCATTGTGTTGATGAGTTTGAATAAATTTTAGCTTCTTCTAAAATAGAGGATTACATTTTCTATTTTTTATTCAAAAGGGTTCTATGTAGAGAGCAAGTACAAAGATATGTAGTTGTGAAATTCATTTCATGTTATGAATGATATCAGGTATCAATCATGCTAGACAAAGGATGAGTAAAATCTACACATTTTATATTGTAATAATAGTTCATCTAGCCCAATGGACAAGGCATTAATCATAGTATTGTGTTATTAATCATGGATCAGAGAAATTTTATCAACCAATACAGTAACTTTTTTGTTTTATCATTTTGATTTTCAAGTACATAGGATAGTTAGTTCTCATTGTGATCAAAACTGTATAAGGATACAAGTCACATCCTATAAGGTTTAAAGTTTATTAGATCTCATAATTGGTTGAGAACATATTTGTTGTGGCATCTAATGAGCTTGAAGATATTAAAGGTTCTACTATCAGGGATACCCTCCTAAGTTTTACAAAGCCTAAAGTGTAGAGAGGATGACTAGTCCCTTATCCCTAGTCATTACTCTGTTAATTGGTCCACTACTCCAAGGCCTTGAAGATTGAGATTGGCCTCTCATAGAGGAGATTTGGAGCAATAAGTTGGAAACACCAACATATTGTTCGGTTCCACATGTGTTATCAAATGGAGGCTGAGGTCTAGAAAGACTACTAGGGTAGCCCAAGTTGAGGCCATGTGGTGACACTCTTCTCTAATTGTATCTTAGAACCCTATCCTAAGTGGTGATGATAAAGGCTCTGGTGAAACCTTGTGGTAAGTCTTGTTTGTCCATATGTATCATTTGTGTTTTCCTTGAATGTTAGTATTGTTAGCCTAGTTTTTTTGTGTTGTGTGGGGCCTTGTGTATATCTCTAGATAATGATGAGGTGACCCTAAGGGGTCAACATGGTCAGAAGGTTTTTGCCTACCGCCATTGGGGACCATTGGACATGTTCATGTGCATCAGGTGTGTAATAATTTGCTGATAATAACCAAGATCTAACCCAATGAATAACACAACACAATTGAGAAAAAAAGATTGATAAGAACAAATTTTATTCTCATCAAGGTGCAAAAAATGATCATTTAGATAAACCATACAATGGAGATGAGATTTCTTATAAAGTATAGGCTATAGGTAAATGAGAGTACACAATCATGACATGTTCCCCAATGAGATAAAAGGGTAGGTATGGGTAGGTAGGAGAAATAATAGAATAGTCCACTAAAGGTGGATCACCCATCGAAGGTGGAATATGACAACAAGATATCACCACAAAAGGTGGCATTTCTCATACAACCATCTTCCCTAGATGCACACTTCCCTAAGTGTCTCATATGAAAACTACAATGAATGCTTTATCCTAAATAAACTTAAATAAAGTGTAATTATGAGATATAATTTACACTAACAACCCCCTTAATTGCAACTTTGGGGAATGTAGACTCAAGCTAACAATGCAAGATGGGTCCGAGTTACTAGGACATGTTAGGTACCCATGTACAAATTCAAATGCAAATAATGCAATGTAATCTCTCACAAATGGAGAAAGGGAGAAAACCATGTGGGAAAAAAATCCCCCCCAAAAGAGAGATGAAAATAGAAAAGAACTATCAAAGAAGAAGGACAAAACCTCAGAGAGGAAAAAGTCCCCCCCATAAGAGAGGAAGGAAAAGTGAGCTGACCCCCTTGATTAAATATCCTGTAAGCCCAAGAGAGCTCACAACTGAGGAAACTTACTCTTAGTGAAGGGTTTGGTTAAAATGTCTGCAAATTACTCTACTATAGGAAAATACTACAAATCAATGACCTGCTCTTGAATTAGCTCCCTGATGTAGTGCATGTGGATCTCAATGTTTTTTGTCCATTGATGGTGAAATAGGTTCTTTGAGATCTGAATGGCACTCTTATTGTCACAAGGAAGGACTATAGGCCATTGAGTGGTGAAGCCAAACTTTGTGAGAATATTCTAAAGCCAAATAGCCTCAATAGCTGCATTAACAATCCCTCGATACTTAGCCTCAATCGAAGACAAAGAAATATCATGTTGCTTCTTGCTTTTCCAATAAATGGGGCTTGAACTAAGATGAAAGATGTAACATAAAGTTGACTTATGATTATCAAGATTGCCAATCCAATTTGAGTCTATGTAACCAACCAAGGCAAGTCTTGTGACTGCTGCATAATGAATCCCATATGTGATGTGTAACCTGTATGTAGCATAAGATGTGTTTGATAGTTTTCCAATGAAGCTCATGTGGTTTTGCATAAAGCGTGAAACCATGCCAACCGTAAAGGAAATATCAAGGTATGTGCGAGTCAAGTAGATGAGACTTCCAACAAGTGGAGTGGAACACTTAGCCTCAAGCTTGACCCCTGAAAGAAAAGGAGTGAACACAAGCTCACAATAAACCATGTGGAACCGTGCAAGGAGATCAAGAGAATACTTGGGCTATGCAAGTGTAATATTATAAGGTGAATAATATATCTCAATCCCAAGAAAGTAGTTAAAAAGGCCCAAGTCAGTCATAGAAAATCACTGATGCAAAGCATAATTGACATTGCCAATGATGGATGAGGTGCTCCCCGTAATGATCAAGTCATAAACATAGAGCACAAGTATCAAGTGAGAGTCATCTTGTTGCAAAATGTAGACATTTAGATTAGAACAAAACCTGGTGAATCTTGCGGAGAGAAGAAAGGAATCCATCTTGGAAAACCCGGTAAAGGGAAAAACCATGGTGGGAAGCCTACCCATAGTTAGATAATACTTCTGTAGTAAGTATGTGAATTACAATGAAGGGGCCTGCACATACAGGAAGACCAACAACCTAGAGAACACTTCTCATCAAAAAAGGAGTCTCACTGACTACATACAAATCCAGACTACAATCCGGAGAAGTGTTGAACTGCAAAAGATAACATCTCCTATGCCTAAGTACGGTTTCCGTGAAACTCAATACTAGAGGACTAAATCCTCTTAAAAACCCATTTTGATCTCCAATGATCGACCATCTCTTCTGTTTGAATGATATTACATTATTCGCACATTATATTCCTTGACCATGACCTCTTATAATAACCATGATAATCTACAATGAGATCTTACATCTTATTTATACAAACCCTTGACCATAAAAAATCAGGTCAGCCACCAGACAATAAACCAATTACATAATTACAAACCATCTCGGCCTTAGACCAAAAACAAATAATATCCAACACATAAGACATCCCGAAATACAACAATAGGTCCCATTGTTGGCATTGTGTTATAATTAATGTCAACCAGTATGGGATGAGTACTGGTAGAAGATATGTTTGTGCAACACTGTCATGGAGGAGTACAGGATGAGATATCTTTGATATCACCTTGTGTTGCAGAACACCGGTAAGGTAAGGAAGAGAATGTCATTCAAAGTAATGACCACTGGTGTCACCAGTACACAAGTTAGTGCCTGACTTGTGTGGAGGAGATGGATAGGCTATTGGTATAGTGTATCACCAATAAGGAAAGGATGTCAATTGGTAATTGATGTGTTGACATGGAGAAGACAAATCAACCAAGTAAGTGGTTGAAAATCGACAAGATTATGACCAGTGAACAAGCAGGATGAGAAAGGTGCTTGAGTTGTTGTTTGTGATGAAGAGGCAGAATGTTACCTAAATCACATCAGCACTGGAGGAGAAGAATGAATAGGTCACCGGTATGTTGTGAGGTTGCAGATCAGGAGGACCCCACCAGATGAAGATGCAGTCACCACGTGAAGAGATGACTGACAGTGAATGTGCCCACACTGGATCACATTTGCCTGGTTGAAGACATGCTGCACAAATAGGGAAGCCACATGAATACATTGCAGGATGCAGATGATAAGGTGTCACTCCACTGGTATGTGAAGCTTATCTCCTATTATGCATAATGTGCATTATAGTTCTGTGAGATAAGGAAGAAGAGGTAAAGGCAAGTGTTTAAAGGCTCACACCAGATCTATCGGTGAAACAAAAGGGATGCCTTGAGTACATGAAATCAAGGTTATGCACTGGACCGAAAGAGAAGGCATGTTGGTATGCCGGTGCAGATGAAGAGTGATGGGGTTGTCATCTTGACAAACTAGCTGAGATGATATTCAGTTTGATGATGAAGAAAGCAAAGTGGAGTAGCTGAAAATAGAGAATGAAACCGGCATGCAGATGCCTTAGATGGAGTCCACTGAAGGTTGATGACATGATGTCATCAGGATGACTACTGGTAAGCATGAGATCCAGTAAGGAAGTGAAGAGGCTAAGATTTGTGATTCCCATTTGATGAAGATGAACATGCTATGGATAGACATGTGTGGTGATCGGTTAAGGAGCTCCACCGATAGTTAAACACAGAGCAGACATGAGGAGTCAATTGGTAAAGTGTAAGATACCGACATGGTTAGTAAATCGACAGAAAAGAAGAACCGATTGAGTATTTGATTGGTGATCCCTGAACCAACACACCGATCCAAGCTGGCAGTTGGTCGACATGGATGCCATTTGGAGTCAAAGTGGAGGACTTGCATGCATTAGTAGATGGTGTGTGCATCGATGAGGTAGTTGCAGAGTTGGTCAACATTAATGGAAGATCTCGTAAATCATGGGATGTGTTGCAGAGGTTTGTGGCTCGAGGTCTGGACGACAAATGAGAGCCAACTCAGAGTGATTGAGGAGATCAAGATAGATGAAGGAAATCGCAAGACCAATCTTGGTGTTTGACCAAGAAATTAGCTGACAGGGCAAAAAGTAGATTGCCAAAGGTAGAAGGCATGATCAAGAAGGCACGTTAATGGCGGTGATGAGAAAACAACTGTCTGGGCGATTAGATTAGACAAGATCTGATTGGATTTGGTTTTCCTCAAGGTTGATAAGGAAACCCTAACCACCCATGTTTTTGAATTGTCTTTTGGCGGGAAAACCAGGTTATAAATAAGGAAGCCAAAATCATTGAAGGTTACCGTCGAAGAAGAGAAAATAGAGTTGTTGTGAAGTGTTTGAGTGCTGCATGAGAGAGCTATATCAGTCAGAGGGAAAATAGCTAAGGATAGCAGTGACTGAGGAAGTGAAGGATAAACTGGTGATAGGGTTTAATAGAGGGTTAATTGGTATGGTTTGAGCAACTGGTATAGCAGCTAGCATTCATGTGAGGAGATAATCGGTAGGAACTTGTACTTGTAGGAAGATAGTTGAGAGGACTGGACAACAGAATAAGAGTAGAGGTGAACTGGTAGAGTTTACTAGTATTGCAGCAGCAGAAGAGTGAGCCAGTGTAGCAGAGAAGGTGTCTCATCGACAGAGTGAGCTATATGAAATGGTTACAAGATTCACTTGTAATAGTATGATTAAATTTGTATTTGAAGTTATCTTTGAGATCACTGAGTTGTAGCTCGGTGCAGGGGTTGTAGCCCATAAATCAGTTAGGGGTTGGTGCTCCTTAGGTTGGTGCCCTAAATCAAGGGTTGTAGCCCATAAACAAGTTAGGGGTTGTAGCTCCTTGGGTTGGTGCCCTAAATATTGTAATCAGAGATTTCATTGTGAGGTTGGATTGGAGCAGTAGATTCCAGCAACATTGCTTACCGAGGTTTTTCCCATCTTGGGTTTTCCTCATATATATTGGTGTTATGTGATGTCCCTTTGTGTGAATGCATTTGTGTTTAGTCTCCTCACTAACCAGTGAGTCTGCATTTAGCTAGACCAATTAATCGGTATACTTTCACAGGGATAGTTAAAGGTAAAAAGTTTGAGAACCACTGATTCACCCCCCCTCTCCATGGTGCATTGTGTCTAACAATTGGTATCAGAGCCTAGGTACCCTATTGATCAAGCTTTCTCTCACTTGGGTAGACTCTGTCTTAAGGACACAATGGTCTATTTAGTGTCAATCCCTGCTCCAGTTTTTGATGGTTCAAACTATTCTATTTGGAGTTGTAGAATGGAAGTCTACTTGTCCTCTCTAGGGTTTGATATATGGATGTCGGTTGTTAATGGTCTCCCTAGGAATGTCCGTCCTCCCACCGACTCTGAAGAATAAATAAGATGCATGTGTAATGAAGAATCCATGAAAGCTATATTCAGTGGGCTCACCGGTGATGTCTCCTCACAAGTGGATAAGTGCATATCAACAAAGAGTCTATGGGATAGAATAAAGAAGCTTTATGGAAATGAACCTTGCACCACTGGATGAGTTTGTGAGAGTGAGAAGAATAATGCAACAAACACATGCACGGATGATAGAGGTAGATCAGATTATTGCAGCAATAATGATGAAGAAGGAACTCATCTCTTCATGGCACAAGAATCTGAAGACGAGGTGTACACATCTGAAAGTGATAAGACAAATTGATCCCGCTGATATGATGTGTTTGGAAGTGATAATGAAGAAGATGAAGAAGAAGGAGACCAGGAAGATAGATCTAGCCATCAAGATCTATTTGATAGTGAAGGTGAAGAAGAAGAAGAAGTAGAAGATGATCTTGAAGGAGATCTTGTAAATGCACTTGAAGAACTCAGTAGAGTAAGGAAGGAATACAAGATATTCAAGAATTCTTCTATAGTGGAACAAAATTGGTTAACTAAATGCCTTGAAGAATCTGAGAAATGAATCTCAGATTTTAAGTCTCAAGAAGAAGGCACCAAGGAGTGCCGACGTGAAGATATAGCATCTAGGATAGAAGTTAAAGATAAAGAACTTCTGTAGCTGGATGGAGAAATGGAGGTTCTCCAAAATGACCTTGATAAATGTCAGGATGAGCACAAGGTAAGAATCCAGTTTGATGGTAGTAGTGATGCCTTGGACAAAATGTTGAAGAAGCAAAAGCATGCCAAGGACACTGAAGGTTTAGGAAGTGGTGCCGGTGAATGCTTCACTAGAAAGAATGTCCCACACAATGACATTCTGTTTGTCTCCTCAAATAGAGAAAACAAGGGACAAACCTTCACAGTAAAAAATGCTCCCCAGATGAAGGTTGACCTAAATACAACTGGTGAAGACTTGCAGACAAGAATAAAGATTGGTGCTACAAGAAGGAGGAACAATGCAGATCCCAAAGGAAAAGGGAAGATGGGAGAAGAAAACTTCACTGGAAGCAGGAACATGAGAAGTTAGTGTAGACACCCAAAAATGGTCAACGCTTGCAAGGTCATACTTTAACATTTGCGCATTGCCTCATTTTAGGTTTTTGCGTCGCATTAACATTTCTCCTATGTCACGCACTTGGTCTTTATCATTTGCGAACATCGAGTCATTCTTCTATATTCTTCAATCATCTCGTCTTCGAATTTGGTCTTGTCGACAACATTATCCAGTCATGATTTTGATCGATTTTATCTTATTGCATCAATGAGCATGCTTATTTGTCATCATTTTGGACATCGTCAATCCTAATTAGGGTTTTGTCCTCCTGTCAATCTTGCGATTGATTTGTCATCAATCATTGTTCTCTTATCAATTTTATCATCAATCTTATCATTTCGGACATCGTCAATCCTAATTAGGGTTTTGTCCTCTTGTCGATTTATCATCAATCCTTCAATCTTGTCATTTTGCGATCATTTCGCTATCGATCGTTGTCTATCTCAATTATGTCAATTTGGATCAATTTGTCATTGTTCCTCATCAATTGGCGCATTTTCTCAATCATTTTGTCGCATTGGTCATTTATCAATTCAAAATCATGACATTAATTATCTTCAATCAGGACCTAATTGTCACCCTCGCATTTCTAATTCGCCTTCTAAGGTTTTATGATTTAGTCATTTAACCTAATGTGTCATTTCTTCCTCTAGGATTACTAAATTATTTATTAATCCTAAGACTTCTTATTACAATTAAATCTTTATTTAATTGGCTAATTATTCTTCTTTGTGAATTGATTAATAAATGAAAAATTATTAATTAATTCACTAATTCCTAAATTCTAATTTCCTTCAATTTCTAATTCCTAATTTGTCATCAATTTCAATTTCCTATTTTTCAAATTTCTAATTTCAAATTCCTCCTATTTCATCTCCTAATTCTATGGGAATGACATTTCAATTTGTCATAAATTGTCATAATTGACAATCAATCAATTTTGACATAGAATGTGTCATAATTTGTCATCAAATTGTCAATCAATCAAATTGTGCATGGAAAGTGCATAATTTGTCATAATTTGTCATATTGATTTGCAATTTCCATTTGAATTGCATCATGCCAATTTTGTGATTTCTCCAATTTCTCTATAAATTGGATAATTTTCTTCAATCAATCCCTTCATGAATCTCGAATTTTTACCGAACCTTCATTTCTAGTACTCTTGAGCCTTTTTGCTTTCAATTGTGTGAGCACTCGTAGGTGAGATCCACAAAACTATTGAAGAGGAAAGAACAACAATGGAGCCGCATGGAAGAAGCATATGGTTTGCATAATTTTACTTTTGAATGCTTTGTTTCCATACCTCTATTGAATGTGCTTTGGAATTAGGTTCATTTCATGAGTATTCTTTTGATTATGTTATCATATCTTGTGTTTTGATTGTTTCTACTTATGTTTTGATGAATCTTAATTTCTACGCTACATTAATTGGTGAACCCGACGTGAATACTAACCTTCTAACCATCTTACTATGTTTTGGAGTGCTTCTAAGCTGATTTGCAGGTCAAAAACTCAAAAACAGGGCCGTGCAGGGTATTCTGGTCACTTCTGCGCCTGTGTTAAACATCTTGCGCCTGTGTTGAAGAGTCTTGCGCCTGTGTCAAGACATTCTGCGCTTGTGTTTGACAACTTGCGCCTGTGTCATGACTTCTGCGCCTGTGTAAAGTCTAGATCAAAGGGTAAAAAAAATGCAGTTTCTTTGAAATTTTTGATGTTTTTGCATTCTGTTTTCTGTGTTTTGGATTTTGGTACTGATTATTTGTGCAGGATCTTGGCATACGCATGACAAAGACTAAAAATCAAATTACTAACGTGTGTTATGCAGATTCGATGGTCAAAGACAACAAATCAAACTTCTGACATGTGTTTTGCAGGTTGCCTTGGAGAAACAACCAAATTGTGTGTTTGAGTTTTTAATTAGGCATTTAGTGATTTATAAGTAGGTTGAAATGAACCTTTGTTTGCTTTGTTTGTTAAGTATGACATTGGAGTAGGAGAGTATGCTCTCATCCTTCATTGGGTGATCAGAAATCCAGATCTTCGGTACCATACTTGTGTTGTTGATTGTTTATCTCCATTAGAGGGCCTGCCTTCCCGACCACTTTGCTTTAGCAAGCAAGTGATAATCGTGAGAAGGGGACAACCCAAAGTGAGTACGGTTAGAATTCCTTGGCATTCTAACTCACTATAAAAAAATACCCGATGAGCGAAAGCTTTGAAGGAAGTGTTACGTGGGAATTGTAGTTACTTGGGAAGTGATGACCCTTGGACTCTTTCTCATATCAACATCTAAGTAGGGCCTCTTGGTCTAAATCTCACTTGCGTGACTACATTTGTTGGTATCTTGATGGGCTTAATGTCTCAATCATGCTTGCATGACATCAAGGAGTAATGCTTAACAGAAATCCTTACTACACACCTTGTTTTTAGAGGCCAAAAACCCTTCTAGTTGCTTGAGAAGGACAAATTCGGATACTTGGAAGAGATACTAAGTTTGCCATGGGGAGATTCCATGGGGACTGATGCTTGGCTGCCCTGAGAAGTGAGTGCCGTGGAGGGGAGCCCGTGGGGTCAAGCATCTATGTATTCTCCTTGAATCTCATAATGAGTCTACCTCTGAAGTACCTAATGTCTTTGCCTACCATAAGGAATGTGGAAATGAGAATGATTGTCTTGAGTCCAAGTTGCAATATCTTGTATTCTTTGATTGTCAAAAGTTGAATGTTATCCCATTTCAAAAGCAAAACACATTGATTAAAACAAGATCAAACACCAAAGACATTCATCCAACAAACATTCAACAAGATTCAAAGATCATACTTCAAGCATGGTTGTCCAACATTGGTCAAAAACTTGTCTCAACTCTTATGTCACTTGCATTTAGGTTCATCCTAGTTTGCATTTTGCAAAGTCATTGTCAAGTATCAAGGTTAGGTTTCACCTAAGTCATACTTCTTTTGCATATCAATAGAAGTCATCCATTTGCATATGTCCTCTTGCATAAGAGTAATATCATTTCATAATTAAACCTTAGATTTCATCTTAGGTTGACATTGTCATACATTTGCATTTGCGTATCCCTAAGTCTCTTCATTAAGCCTAAGTCATTGTCATATCATATTAAGATCATTTGCATATTAGTTGTCCTTTTGCATATAGTCTCAAAAACTAGGTTTTGTCATACTTGAGCAATCCAAATCTTTGGTAAACCCTAAGTCATTGTTAGGAAGTCTAGACCTTATCAAACCTTTTGTCCTTTTGTCATCCATGCCATTTTGTCAAACCTAGCTTAGTATCCAAGCATATAGGGGAGACATTGTCATTTTGTCCGTTTGTCACTTGGTCCTTTTGTCCTTTGAGGTCTAGACATCATTCCAAATTTCTAAGGGTCTCTTTTTAGATTTGCATTCCAAAAGTTTGTCAAAATCTCGAAAAACAACCAAAAACATAGGTTGCATTCTTGCCATAGATTGCATTTTCATTTATTTAGTTTGCATTTAGTTGCATACCATATATTGTCTTTGAAAAATTCCAAAAAAAAAATAAAATTTTGCATTTGCATAAGTGACATGCCTGTTGAGATAAGATCAAGATCTAAGAAGATGAGTGAATCAATGTATCAATCCATGGATAACATAGTAAATTCGCAGTTTCAAACTAGTCAAACAGTGCAAGTTGAAGGTTCATTAAACACATCTCTACCACCATATGGAATGGTTCAACTTGGACCACCTCCATTATATGAACCAGTATTTGTACCCATGAAACCAGGACATGGGAATGTTTCACCAACTCCAAGAGGAAATGCACCTTTCGATTGGAATCAGTCCAGCTTGCAACATGAAATATAAACATTGTATGAAGAACAAACTCTCTCACAAAGATTTGGTTCAGATCAAGGCATTCACCAAGAAACAAATCCAAATGTCCAACCAGACTCTTCATCCGATTTCGATGTCTCTGATGATGTTGTTATGTACCTTAAGGATCCAAAGTTGACAAAAAAGATGGATAAATTCTTGAATAAGCTCTTTAAGAGGTTCCCACAAAAATATCTTGACATGATGAGTAATGTGACCTCCTCAAGTAAGCAAATTAATGTGCAAAAATGACAAGGCGGTGAGTTGTTAAGTTTCTTTCCGCATCCAAATGAAGAACATGTGCAACAAGAAACCCAACCTACCTTGATGAGTAAACGTGCTTCAAAGGCATTGACAGTGACTATTCCTCAAAAGTCCACATTCGCAATAATAAACAATCCATTGTTTAATGCAACACCTTTAACACCAGATCAAATGAAGGCCACACAAATGTTGATGATAGGTGTCCCTCAACAAGAAGTGATTCCTCGAATACCAAAAAGTGGATCCAAATCTAAGATGCAAGAAAGCTTTACGATTGGAATGTTTGATCTTACAAATGTTCAAATTGCCTTTCCTTCATGCCAAAGAATTAATCCCTTGCCAAAATCCCCCATGCATATTCAAAGTCCAACTCCATGTCAAGAGGGTAATTTAGAGCATAAAGAAATGTGTCCTAAAGAAACATGTCCTAAAGCAAATCAAGATCAAGATCCTGAAACCTTATCATCCCATCCAATTGTTGACCAAGATCCCATCTTCCCAAACACTCATGATGATTCCCCTATTCTTGTCCATCATATCCAAAGTCCTATAGACACTCCATTCCCCGAGCAAGATCAAGATATCCCAGTCCATCCAATCCCAAATGATCCCCTTCCATTTCATGAACATAATGTCCTTTCAAATCCCATTGACATTCCGGATATCCCTTCCATCCTTTCCGATGATCCCATTGAAAGTCAAGAGCAAAGCACCTTTAAAGAAGAATCCAATGATCTTCCTCCTTGTCAAGATCAAATTATTCCTTCAGATCCTCCACAAGATCCACTTGTTCCTCCATCTCCTTGTCTTAATCCCGCATATCCACTCCAAGATTGCATTTCTTTTGACGATCCCATTATTTCTTCCATTCCATCTCTTGAAGAGCCTATCATTGAACCATGTCTACCACACAATCCTAGTCCCTCTCATGATCCTGACACCCCTCATGATGCTAACATGTCAGTGCAAGATGTTCATGAACCCTCGACATGCATAATGGGTTCTTCCACTTTGGTGCAATCCGATCCACTTCAAGATCTCCGTATTTCTCTCATCTCATATCCACCTCATAATGGACTCTCGTCTTCTTCCCAAAGAAATGAGTATCCTATTAGTCAAAATATTGATAAAGGAAAAGGAGTAGATCTCCATAAGCAAGAATCCCTTCATGTTAAAGAAGATCTTAATGGTCATGGCTACAAAGCTCACACTCAAGGCGTTGGTATCCCTTCAAAGTCAAAATCCAAATGTCCACCTTCCCCATCATCGCTTCCATCCATTCTAGGTCCCTATATCCCTCCATCTCCTATGCAACATCAACAAAGGCACACATCTTGGAGAACCTTCCATCCATCCCACATGCCTCCATATCATTCCCATCCACACCGACATTCATTTCCTCCTCCAAGCAATTTGGATGCCAAGCATAAAAGTCGTAAGTCTAGAAATCCACATGTATTCAAGGATCAACATGTCCAATATAATCGACATGTCAAAACAAAGAACAAATTGATCTATAAAGAAAAAGAAAAATCAAAAAGGCCACAAAGGCCCACCGAGCAAAATAAAGCAAAGTCAAAATATATATGGGTTCCTAAATCCCTTGTGCAAGCAATGCACTCCAAGGAACCACAAAAGCATGAAAAATCAAAAACCATGTGGATCCCCAAGAAGCTCCTTGAAGCACAAAGAGAAACATCAAAATTGGCATCCAAATTTGCTATTCCTCTATCCAAACCTTCCAAGTCTGTTCCTCCATCACCTTCTTCATCCATTTTGGGCCCTTATGTCCCAAAATCACTAGCTATTCCTCCATCAAAATCTCACAATCTAAAATACATCTTTCCTCCATCAGTCCATCACCCCTCAAGGTGTGTGCCAATGTCGATCTTGCCTTCATTTCCATCCACTAAAGCCCAATTCTTCCAATACCCTATCCATTATCCAATGCATATTTTCCATCCTTCGATCCCTTTGATCCCATCCTTTGCATAAATCCTCGCCTTAGTTTCATCTTATTTTCCATGTCCTCATCCTACCAACATCTTTGAGCATACTTTCAAAGGTCATGGTCCATTTTTTTCTCAAGGCTACTATCCAAACAAAAAGACACTTGAGTCCTTCCTCCATCCCTATCATGTATGTGTCCGTCTTCTATTGAAAAAGCTCAAAAATACAAAAAAAAAAAAAAAAGAGACAAAAAAAGAAAAGAAAAAAAGCAAAAAAATAATTCGTTCACTGGTGAAAACCTGGCAAACAGGCGCCTTGGGCAAGTACCGTGATGAAAACCTGGCAAACAGGCATCATGTGTAATCTATGAACTTCTTGCACATCACACTTGGGGGCAAGTTTTATCCTATCATATCCTTTTGTCCCTCATTGTTCCATTATCCTATCGAACCCATGTCATTACCCTTTCATATCCTATCATCCCTCATGTCCAGTTTCCCTTTCCACTTTTGATCTTGACAAGGCTGACGATCATCATGAGCATCATGCATCTTGTTTGCAGCTTTCAGTCTATCATAGCTTTTGGTCATTTATCCATTTGCTTATTACAACCTTTCATCCATATTCCCTGTCTTATTGCAACTTTCTACCATTATCCCATAGCCAATCCCGACCTTCAGTCCATGTCCCTTATCCATTCTTGATCTTGCTTATCCTATCCATATCTTATCACTATCCAAACACTCTTTTTCATTCCTCGATCTTGATTTGACATAAGGACACAAAAATTTAAACATGTTTTTCAAAAACCTCTTGACATGTCCCTCATGCCATGTCACTGCTATACATTGTCATATCCAGTCTCTTGTACCATCACACAATAGCTCTTGGAAATTGCATCCGTATTGTCTCCATGATAAAAGGCCTTTGTCTTCTCTCTATCCACCATCATTGCAGCAAGCCTATTTATCCATTTGTCATATTTCTTGCATTGCTAGACACTGGGGGCAAAATTTGAAAAAATGTCATGAAAAAATTTATAAAAATTGAAAAATGTCATGAAAAAATTTATAAAAATTGAAAAATGTCATGAAAAAATTCATAAAAATTGAAAAATGTCATGAAAAAATTCCTAAAAATTAAAAAAAATGTCCTGAAAAAATTCCTAAAAATTGAAAAATGTCCTGAAATAAATCCATAAAAATCAAATAATGTCCTGAAAAAAATCATAAAAATCAAAAAAATGTCCTGAAAAAATTCATAAAAATCGAAAAATGTCTTGAAAAAATCTCTAAAAATCATATAAAGTCCTGAAAAAAGAACACAAAAAAATTGTAAAATTCCAAAAAAACCAAAACACGCATTTTTGCAATAAAGTATTCCCTTTGTGCATCGACAGATCATTGAGCATTCCTCCAATGACACTTGCAATCAAACACTGTGCTTTAATGAAATCATGCTTTAACCAGATGAACCTTTTCAATCAACTCAGACATTCCAACCTGATCAAAATTGTCATATCAATCGAATATCAGCATCGAAAATCATTTGTCCTTGTCACATTATCATGGGTCTTATACAGGGTGTGGTATACTCGAAACCAGACTATGTCCTGTCTTAGACGGGGTACCGCATTTCCTAAAACCAGACAGCATGATCGTCCTATCAGCACGTTCAACTTTTGACAATGAAGATCAAGATGTTTGTTTGATTGGCTTGAATTTGTGAGTCTTCTCTTTTTATTGATTTATCTTTGGCTTCGATCATGTCCCTATGTTGCTCGATGATGTCACTGAGTGATTTAGAGTAACCGGGATGGCTCATGATCCTTTTCTTTTTTGATTATGATTGTCGTTTGTCTGTGATGTGTCTGTCTTTTGCAAATCGGGTTGCATTTCAGCTCTGGCCTTCAATGCCATGATGCTACGCATCCATTTTGCTAAATAAAAATAAAGGTTCTCACCTACAAAGTGCATTACTGAAAGCAAATTTTCATCATCTCTAATTGTCCTCTGTCTTATTTCTTCTTACTAACACTTCTTCCGTCCGGTCGGATAGTCAGTTCAGTCTAGTGCTCCGATATCCAAAACCATATTGTGTCCTGCATACATTTGGTCAATACATTTGCATTCCATTACATATTACATCACACATTTTATACATTTCATATTATAAATACATTCAAAGTACATACAATGCATTCATACATGTTCATAAACCAGTACATAAGTCATCCATACATAGCAAAATCACTACATCAGTCATAACATATTGCATCCATCATATCGATGCCTATCATATCACATATCATCATAATGTCGGAGTACAAAATCGGACTGTCTGTCCTAAGTATGGCCCACAGGCTGACTACATAATGGCAAACTACATGATGTCCATTGTCTGTCATATGGAGCACGTGCCTCTGTCACTGGGTGCTCCCTCTGTCCTCCTCATCCCTGCCATGTCTCGCAGATGATGTCCCTCCTGGTCCTGGTTGTGGTGGTCTCATCGATCCACTCACTCCTATGCTGCTCAATGTCCTTCGAGAGTGTGACCTGCTCTCTGTCCTTGATCGTGCCCGATATGAAGGTGCTCTCCGTTCCGGTGGAACTGCACCCTCATATAGTGTCCTCCAGTACAGTCTCTCCTCGCCGGTCTCTACTAGCATCTGTGCCATCTCCCGTGCACTGGCATCCCTAATCGATCCAATGAACTCAGCGACTCTCTGTCCCTCTCGCTGTGCCTGAGCTATGGCTGTATCCCGAGCCTCTGTGAGTCTGGCTATCTCCGCTCTGAACTGCTCATGCTGTCTCTCCAATATTGCAATATAATCCTGCTGGCTCACTATGGTAGCCCAGTACATGTCTATCTCCTCTGTCCTAGCTGTCTCTGGCTCTATGGGAATATCCTGCAAAGTCTCCTGATCCGCTGAGTCTGGCTCCTCATCGTCCTCACCACACATCGCTGCTCATACTCGGCCGCCATAGTCTCCCACCGAATCTCCCTCTCAACAATGTCTAGATCCTCTGCGTCACACTCCAACAGTCTACATAATGCGTCTCTCCCTGTCACTGGGTCATACTCTATCATCTCCCCATGTATAGGAATGCGGAGGATGCGCCATACATCCTCTAGAGTCACTGTCGCCTCGCCAGTCGCCAAATGGAATGAGGAAGTCTCTGAATGCCATCGCTCTGCCAATGCGGTAAGCAATCCTGTGTTTGCCCTAATCTCGGGCATATATGTGATGTAATACAATCCCCGTCCAGCTAATGTGTCTCTCTCTGTGCTCCTGAGTCTATGTCGTAGCATGAAACAGTCCGGTCGATTCTCCCGTGTGATCAATGGATATTGTCGACTCTGCATCACAATCGGGGCATCATTTTGTCAGTTTTAGGGTTTGTTCCTATGGGTTGCATGTCTTCATTTTCATGATCAAATCAGGGTGTTTTTCATCCACATTACCCTATCCTATCCTTCCCACCCCCTGTTAGGTCATTTGCATGCAATTTCAAGTCAAAACTAAGGATTTTATGCCAACTTGCGCCTGTGTTTGAGAAGCTGCGCCTGTGTTAGATGAATTGCGCTTGTTTCTTCCTACACAAGCGCAGAACTCCTTACACAAGCGCAGGTTTAGCCTACACAAGCGCAAGAGACCATTTTGGTATCCCCTGTGGGCCCCGCAATGTCCCGTAAGCCATCAAAATTCATGAAATTCAAAACATGGGTTTTCGAGATACATACCGCTGCTCCTGCATCCTCTGATCATCTGAATGTGTGTACACATTCTCCAAGGTGATCCACCGTTGGAATGTTCGCCATCTGTCTGCACGTGTCCTTGTCCAGAGCAACAAATCCTCCTCTTTCGCTACTGCAAATGAGTCATTTTCACCCTCTTGGTCCCATTTATAGCTCTTTGTCATTGCATAGATGGACGTGCGTCCTCTCCATCTTATGTTGGTCGCGGTCTTGTGCTCCTTAAATTGCTTGTCTATCATGCATCCGATCTCCGATTGTCAGTCCGTTTGATCCTATCATTTTCTGTCATTTTTTATCGATCAATTGGCCTCTTTTCTGCATGTTTCCGGCCAATTCCTCGAGGGGGCATGCATATGTCATTATCGTTGTCTGGGGCATTTTTTGTTATTGTTCTTTGAAACAACGCTCAGAATCGCATTGTCTCAAAGAGGGGCAAAATGTAGACACCCAAAAATGGTCAACGCTTGCAAGGTCATACTTTAACATTTGCGCATTGCCTCATTTTAGGTTTTTGCGTCGCATTAACATTTCTCCTATGTCACGCACTTGGTCTTTATCATTTGTGAACATCGAGTCATTCTTCTATATTCTTCAATCATCTCGTCTTCGAATTTGGTCTTGTCGACAACATTATCCAGTCATGATTTTGATCGATTTTATCTTATTGCATCAATGAGCATGCTTATTTGTCATCATTTTGGACATCGTCAATCCTAATTAGGGTTTTGTCCTCCTGTCAATCTTGCGATTGATTTGTCATCAATCATTGTTCTCTTATCAATTTTATCATCAATCTTATCATTTCGGACATCGTCAATCCTAATTAGGGTTTTGTCCTCTTGTCGATTTATCATCAATCCTTCAATCTTGTCATTTTGCGATCATTTCGCTATCGATCGTTGTCTGTCTCAATTATGTCAATTTGGATCAATTTGTCATTGTTCCTCGTCAATTGGCGCATTTTCTCAATCATTTTGTCGCATTGGTCATTTATCAATTCAAAATCATGACATTAATTATCTTCAATCAGGACCTAATTGTCACCCTCGCATTTCTAATTCGCCTTCTAAGGTTTTATGATTTAGTCATTTAACCTAATGTGTCATTTCTTCCTCTAGGATTACTAAATTATTTATTAATCCTAAGACTTCTTATTACAATTAAATCTTTATTTAATTGGCTAATTATTCTTCTTTGTGAATTGATTAATAAATGAAAAATTATTAATTAATTCACTAATTCCTAAATTCTAATTTCCTTCAATTTCTAATTCCTAATTTGTCATCAATTTCAATTTCCTATTTTTCAAATTTCTAATTTCAAATTCCTCCTATTTCATCTCCTAATTCTATGGGAATGACATTTCAATTTGTCATAAATTGTCATAATTGACAATCAATCAATTTTGACATAGAATGTGTCATAATTTGTCATCAAATTGTCAATCAATCAAATTGTGCATGGAAAGTGCATAATTTGTCATAATTTGTCATATTGATTTGCAATTTCCATTTGAATTGCATCATGCCAATTTTGTGATTTCTCCAATTTCTCTATAAATTGGATAATTTTCTTCAATCAATCCCTTCATGAATCTCGAATTTTTACCGAACCTTCGTTTCTAGTACTCTTGAGCCTTTTTGCTTTCAATTGTGTGAGCACTCGTAGGTGAGATCCACAAAACTATTGAAGAGGAAAGAACAACAATGGAGCCGCATGGAAGAAGCATATGGTTTGCATAATTTTACTTTTGAATGCTTTGTTTCCATACCTCTATTGAATGTGCTTTGGAATTAGGTTCATTTCATGAGTATTCTTTTGATTATGTTATCATATCTTGTGTTTTGATTGTTTCTACTTATGTTTTGATGAATCTTAATTTCTATGCTACAGTTAGCAAAGAAGACCTCCTACCAGTAGAGGACAGAGGAATGCTGCCACCCATAGGACAAAGCAAGTGTGGGAGAAGAAGAGACAAGATAGAAGGACTGCAAAGAATGGACAACCCAGGATCCATCCTCAAAGAAGGAGAAATGGAGATGCTAGACCTGTAAGATCTCCCCATGTATGGAAGAATAATTTTGTAAGTCATATGCCATTCTTTACTGATTATTTCTTTGCATGTAATGCTTATGGCCATAGGGAAGAAGAATGTAGAAAGAGATCTAGAAGGAATAATCTAGGATCTCATAGACATCATGCATATGAGAAAAATGTATCCAAGTGTAGATAAATGCATGTCCCCTCTCCCAGTTATGCAAATATTATTTGTTATAACTGCAATGGATTTGGCCATAGAGAGTTTGAATGTAGGAAGAGGAACTTGCAGTCACATGGAGGCTGGTATAGAAACTATGCTCTGTAGAAAAGTGGATATAGAGCATATGGAAGTTAGAGTCTTGCATGGAACCAAAGGAGAAATATCCCTACAGGAGAAAGAGGTCTACCAGTTTTGGTTGCTAGTCACAACATGACCAGAAGCAGACAGTCAAACCGATATGTAAAGAGATTTCCCAATCATGAAGTTGGGATGGATGTTGTGTGCTACTATAGCACTATTTCCGGTCATGAAGTAGAGTCTAGAGAGGAAAAGGACCATCAACAAAAGAAAGAAAGACCTTCTCCCGAGTCTAAAAATCCAAAGAAAAATGAGACCAAGCAGGTATGGAGAAAGAAGACCATGGATCGTCACTGTGCATTCAATGTATAGGTGATATCTCCTAGAGCTTAAAGGAGATGCAGGATCTTAGGGGGAGTAATACACTAAACTTATCATTCACCCCCTTAGTGAAGGACACTTGGAAGAACAAGTTTCTACTGGTATGAAGGAAGAAAATGAGATGATAAGTGTGTGTAGAGGCTGCCTTGACTACACACCTACAAATGAAAATTGGATCACTACTGCTGTGTCAATATATGACAAGATAACAATTGGAATCAGATACAAAGTGACACAAAATGTCAAGAATCACATGAAGGTGCTCTGGGAGTGATGATGTACCAATACAGTAAACTGGTATGTGCAAGATGTTACCAACATGAATGCTAATAGGTACTTGTAGGGTATGTAAGACAACAAGGTTGGAAATCATTGCAATAGCCTTGGTAGCATGGAATGTGAAGTTATGTCTCAGGTGGTGTTGATGAAAACCTGAATGACATATGTTGGTCTAGTGGTTAATCATGCAGGCATGCATATTTTTGGGCTAATTGGTTTAATTTATGGCATGGTGATGTCATTGTATGGCATTGTGTGGATTCATGATCATGTCATAGGCTGTGGTGGATATGACAGAGATAAAGATCATTAGATGATCACATATGCATAGTTCAATCGGTATATGGAAATAATTGGAGTCTCAGTAATGGACCTGACCAGAGAGGAGGACTTGAGATGTATGACTCAAGGGGAGTTCAAGTGCTTATGATGCTGAGCAGACATGCTTGAACTTGTAAAGATACTGACTACCCAAACTGCAGATGATGGAAATTGTAGTAGGTATACCCAGGAGAATTTCATGGTTATGGGTATCTTCTTGTCATTTGGTTGGTTGTACTCATAGTACAATCACATTTGATTCTAAAGAAATTTGGGATCAAATAGGAGGTGATGCAGGTTGACTGGTAGGTGAGTAGTATTCACTGACACATCCTTCTGCAAATTAAGTGTTTTAACAAATAGTATTAGATTTGCATTCTCAATTAGTGTTAGTTGATAGTTGAAGTCCTCTATCTCAAGTGCTATGACTTGAGAAGATGTAACAAGTGGTATCAAAGGAGGAGATGCATCCAATGAAGATAAAGGGGGAGAAATATTTCTGTCAGTGATCGGTAAATACAAGGAGGAATGATATCCTGACAGTACCCTTTGCCATTGTTGTCAAAGGGAGAGAAAGATTTTGTAGTATACCGCATACTACATGTGTGAGAATCCATTGGATCCTACAAAGGGGGAGAGAGATTATGTAGTATCCCGGATACTACATGAGTTGACATCAATGCCAAAGGGGGAGATTGGTGGAATTATGTTTTCGTTGATGTCAATCGGTATGGGATGACTATTGATAGAAGAGATGTTTGTGCAACACTATCATGGAGGAGTACATGATGAGATATCTTTGATATCACCCTATGTTGCAGAACACTGGTAAGGTAAGGAAAAGAATGGCATTCAAAGTAATGACCACTGGTGTCACCGGTACACAAGTTATTGCCTAACTTATGTGGAGGAGATGTATAGGCTACCGATAAGGAAAGGATGTCAACTGGTAAGTGATGTGTTGACATGGAGATGATAAATTAACCAAGTAAGTGGTTGAAAATCGAAACGATTATGACCAGTGAACAAGAAGGATGAGCAAGGTGCTTGAGCTATTATTTGTGATGAAGAGGCAAAATGTTACCTAAATCACATCAGCACCAGAGGAGAAGAATGAATAGGTCGCCGATATGCTGTGAGGTTGCAGATCAACATCACTCCCACCGGATGAAGATGAAGTCACCATGTGAAGAGATGATTAATAGTGAATGTGCCCACATCGGATCACATTCCTAGTTGAAGACATGCTGCACAAACAGGGAAGCCACATGAGTACATTGCAGGATACAGATGACAAGGTGTCACTCCACCGGTATGTGAAGCTTATCTCCTATTATGCATAATGTGCATTATAGTTATGTGAGATAAGGAAGAAGAGGTAAAGGAAAGTGTTTAAAGGCTCACACTAGATCCACTGGTGAAACAAAAGGGATGCCTTGAGTACATGAAATCAAGGTTATGCACTGGACCGAAAGAGAAGGCATGTTGGGATGCCGGTGTAGATGAAGAGTGATGGGTTTGTCATCTTGACAAACCAGCTAAGATGATATTCAGTCTGATGATGAAGAAGGCAAAGTGGAGTAGCTGAAAATATAGAATGAAACTGACATGTAGATGCCTTAGATGGAATCCACTGAAGGTTGATAAAATGATGTCATCAGGATGACTACCAGTAAGCATGAGAACCGGTAAGGAAGCAAAGAGTATGAGAGTTGTGACTCCCATCTGAAGAAGATGAACATGCTATGGATAGACATGTATGG
The DNA here is from genome assembly GCF_030272615.1 of Cryptomeria japonica. Lineage (NCBI taxonomy): Eukaryota > Viridiplantae > Streptophyta > Pinopsida > Cupressales > Cupressaceae > Cryptomeria > Cryptomeria japonica. The sequence goes on along the minus strand of NC_081407.1, from coordinate 66,875,287 downwards.
TGACCAGTTAAGGAGTTCCACCGATAGTTCAACACAAAGAAGACATGAGGAGTTAACCGGTAAAGTGTAAGATACCGGCAAGGTTAGTAAACCAACAGAAAAGAAGAACTAGTTGAGTGTTTGGTCAGTGATCATTGAACCGATAGACCGATCTAAGCTAGTAGTTGGTCGACATGGATTCCACGTGGATTCAAAGTGGTGAACTTGCATGCAATGGTAGATGGAGTGTGCACCGATGAGGTAGTTATAGAGTTGGTCGACATTAATGGAAGATCCCGTAAATCATGGGATGTGTTGCAGAGGTTTGTGACTCGAGGTATAGAGGACAACTAAGAGCCAGCTTAGAGTGATTGAGGAGATCGAGATAGATGAAGGAAACCACAAGACCAATCTTGGTGTTTGACCAAGAAATCAACTGACAGGGCAAAAATTAGATTGCCAAAGATAGAAGGCATGATCAAGAAGGCACGTTAATGGCGGTGATGAGAAAACAAATGTCTATGTGATCAGATCAGACAAGATCTGATTGGATTTGGTTTGCCTCGATGTTAATGAGGAAACCCTAACCGCCCATGTTTTTGAATTGGCTTTTGGCAGGAAAACCAGATTATAAATAAGGAAGCCAAAATCATTGAAGGTTATCGTTGAAGAAGAGAAAATAGAGTTGCAGCGAAGTGTTTGAGTGATGCATGAGAGAGCTATATCTGTAATACCCTAAAAATGGTCATCTAAAGCATGGGCCCCTAATCTCGACAATGTCACCAAGGTCCTAACCAAAGGCAATTAAATAAATCTTGAGCACACAATTAATTCCTAAAATCATCAATGTCACATGGCAAATCAATCACTCAATATTAATTAAATATTTATTTAATTAATTGATCATTCCAAGTAAATCATTTTAAACAATTATCTTATTTATTTTAATTAAATATCCTAGCATATTTAATTAAATAAATCAAATTGCCACAAATCTTTAAAAAAGGAAACAAATCAAGAAAGAAGAATTAATTCAATTAAATAAATCAATTATAAGCACAAATTTTAAAAAATGGAAATAAATCAAAAAAAGGAATTAATTGACAAAAAAGAATTAAAAATTTGAGAAAAGAAATCAATTGGAGATAATCTTGAAAAAAACAAATTAAAAATTGATAGATAATATCAAAGAAAGCAATTAAAACAATTAAATATTAAAATTGAATGAAATAGATAATAAATCAGTTTTTTCTTGATTTTATCTTAATTTTAGTTCAATTTCCTTTAAATCAGTTTTTTCTTGATTTAATCTTAATTTTAGTTCAATTTCCTTTAAAACTGAGAAAAGCATCCAATCACATCAATTCACCTAGATTGTGCTTCCTCTTGGAAAATCTTGACCGCTCATCATCATTTGATCTCAACCGTTGGTTTCTTTCTGAATTTTCTATAAATTTAGGCTCATCTCTCATTCAAAGAGAGGTTGAAGAATACATCATTATTATACTGTTTTTTCTCTAGGCTCATTGCATATTAATTATTACATATTTATTTAAATCATTTAGTTTAATATTGCAAAAATATTGTTAGATTAATATTGCATCCATCTAGCATTCATCATGTTCATATAGATAAAATCCTTCGTCTTGGTGTTGTCTAGTCACTGGTATTGCTTATAATCTGAGAGCAATCTTATACTCGCATCTTTTAGAAGGCAATGGGTCGATTTGTTATGGTTTATTATTCATTGATTATATCTGACTAACCATGCATGTAATGACTTGATTGAAGTGTTGTGCTTACAGATACAGGTTCACTTTTCACACAAACATTTCTAGCGCCCACCGTGGGGCTCGAACACACAACTACAAGATTTATAATGTTTCTTGAACAAATTTAATGTTTGGTTTTTATAACTAATAAACATGTGTTAAATTTGCAAATAAAAATCTTTCTTTTTTATTGTTCTTCTATGACAGTCAAAAATGGTCTTGGTTTGGAGAGCATAACTGTTTATTGAACCGTTGGATGTCAGCCAATTTTTTATATGTTGTTTAGAAACAAGTGTTCTACAGGTTCACCAAACTGATTTTCCTAAATATTTTGGGTTTGAAAGTTATGATTGATAGAGTGCAAGACTGTCATTTTACCTATTCTTCTGTGACAGTCAAAAATGGTCTCGGTTGGAGGGCATAACATTTTATTGAACCATTGGATCTAACCCAAATTTTAATATGTTTTGTAAAACTAAGTTTTCCATATTTCCACCAAAGATATTTTCGAAATTAGTTTTGATTCAAAAGTTATAAATGACAGAGTGCAGTACTATCAAAAATTGTCATAACTAGGATAGTCATAAAATGGAAATTCTTGTTAGATTAGTTTAATTTAAAGTTTACATGATAGAATTTTCTTTTGATGATTTTTTTTATGTTATTTTGGCAACTAATTTTGGGCTTTTAATGTTTGCAGGACGCTTGTCAAAGAATCTATCAATCAAACATATGCTTGCCAAAGAATCAAGAAGAAAATGACTACTGACATATTGGTTTTGCAGGTTGCCTAAGGAGAATCGACTAAACATTGTGTATTCATTTAGTATTTTCTTAGGCACTTAAATTTCTATCTAGTTAAAGAACAAATCTGTCTTTCATGTTTTTAGAAAAATCTAAGAGGTAGGAGAGTATGCTCTTGTCTTTTATAGACAATCAGAAATCTAGACCCTCGAAGCTTTTTTCTAAGTTTTGAGATTTGTGTACCTTTAGCGGGCCTTTCACAGTGGGAAAAAGTAATCACCCTGTGAGAACGACCCAAGTGAGTATAGCTGGACCTGAGCATTCCAACTCACTATAATAAATAGGCCTCTGGTGATTAAAGTCTTAGAGGATGGGATTATTTGAGTTTTCTCTTTGAGATCTCTCATATCAAGCATTTTGTAGGGCCTCACGGTCTCAATCACATTGACGTGACTACAACTTGTTTTGGTACCTTGTTGGGCTATAGGCCTCAATCATGCTTGCATGACTTCAAGGGGTAATTTCAAATGGAATTCCTGACTAAGAACTATAAGATAGAAGCTACCTGATTCACCTCCGAAAGGTTGATAATCTTTGTGCAAGAGAGATAGTAACTCTCCCAAGACACTTGCCATATCGTGCCCCCATTAGCATTTGGAGTCAGCTAATACGGCGTTGAGAATCCATTGCGTGAGACTCAATGGCCGTATTCTAATTAGCTATTGGGTGTGTACCTAAGTCAGCTAGCAAAGGTTTTCTTCTCTAAGCCAACTTCCATAGGGTTTGCGTGCTGTGATTGAATTATTATATATCTTGTGTGTTTTCTATGTTTTCATCCCTAAAACTAAAACTGGAATAATAAAACTAGAGGAAACAACAAATAAAATCAGTGATAAACTCAGTCTGTGTCCAAACTGGTCTCTATTAGTCATTGAAACATCAATCCTTATCAGAAAATGTTAGTCGTTAGTCATTGAAACTTTGTCTGTCAGAATCTCGTCTCTGTCCAATCCTCTGTCATACGAATTCTTGATCTTATCAATCAAAATTGTCAAAATTGTCTAAAACAGTCTATAGAGAGCCTAAAATTGGTTACCATCCTCTTGAGCATAAACAACCTTGATGGTGTACCCCTGCCATTGCATTGCACGATTTTGTCGATCATCTCTCAGCTAGTTCAAACAACATCTTATCAAACCTAAGTTAACTTAGATAATGTCTTACAAAGGATAGATCATTCCTGAAACCAGACCAGATCTTAAGTTACTTCTCTCAATCACTACGTTAAACGAACTACTAGCTACAATTTGATCTTGACTTCTGCAACACATCTCGCTCTCAGTCTCATCGGTTAAAAATGCCTATTCAAGCCAAAAGCTCTTCTAATTTTTTTGACAAAAGTAAGAATCTCCTGGATACCTTAGCTCCAATTCCCATGGCTGCCTATGCTCAAATGCTTCAAGATATAAAGAAAAAAATATATGACATGGAAATCCAACAAAATAGATCAATGACTCCATTTGAAAAACAAATGTATGATATCAAGTGTGAGAAACTTCAAGAAGTGCTAAAACGATTATGTGATTTGTCAAGCAGATACCAACAAATGATTGACAATCAAAAGCCAAATCTCAAACAAGCTCACAAGACACCTTCACCAAGACAAAAAAGACATCTATTCCCTAGATAGACAGTTTACACCTTTGGGGCAATCTATTGAGTCCACTTTGGAAGAGCTTATTAAGAACAATCTTATCATATTGCCTAAAAAGACCACATGGGGATGGGAATTTATGAATAAGTATTGTGCATATCATAGACAAAATGAACATAAGACTTCGCATTGCATAGAATTAAAACATAAGATTCAAGATCTCATTGATGATGGTGTCATTGAAATTGAAGATCTTAATCACTCCTCTAAAGAAAAAGAAGGAACTAATTCTAAGCATAATCAAAATCATGAACCTATGTCTAGCAAGGCTCCATATGTAGCCTCCTTCCCTTCCATGATGCCTTCATCTCCTAAAACTTCTCAGCAAGAATCCATACCATCTCCTTCAAACAATGAAACTTCTGATGTTTACCTTCAAGGGCCATCTCCTATGGAAATCCAAGTTAATGCCAATATTGATACAAGTTCCTCTAAAGATTTAAAAATCCCAGATCCTATTCCATCATACACTTCAATTCCAAACGTACCCACTCCAGAAGGCCATTTCCAAAGTGCTTCCCCATCATGTCAAAATATGGAGACCTTCCAAGAATCCCCTGCGCCTATGAAAAATCTTATCCCTTCCTTAGAAGTGACTACATGTCAAGAGGATAATCTAGAAAATAAAAAAATAAGTCCTACCATAAATCAAGATCAAGACACCAAAAATCTTCAATCCCATCTAATGATTGAAAAAGATCCTATTCTCCTAGAATCCCATAATGATCCCCTTATACCTTTCCATTTCTTCCAAGATGAACTCCTTCCATCTCAAGAGCAAATAATCCTTCCAAATCCCATTCCCAATCCACTTCCTAAGCAAGATCATGATGCCTCTTCCACCTTTTCAAATGACCATATTCAAAATGAAGAGTCAAACACCCTTCCTACTCTATCCAATGATCCTATTCCATGTCAAGATCAAAGTATCCCTTCATCTCCTTGTCATAATCCTCCATGTTCACCTCAAGAGTCCATCATGCCCATAAAGCCCTCTCACGATCCTATTATTCCTTGCAAGACACCTCCACCTCAAAATGAACTTGCCTCTAGCATCCAAAGTAAGAAGACACCCTTTGTTAAAAAGATCTTTCAAAGCATGCATTATCAAAGAAAAGGGTTAGACATTCATGAACGAGGTATATTAGAACCCCCTGCTATTAAAGAAAATGTTAAAGGTCATGGCCTTAGGGAAATTTCTCAAGATGTTGGTATCTCTCATAAATCCTACATTTCTCTAGTTAAATCCAAATACACGCTTTCCCCATCATCGCTTCCATCCATTCTAGGTCCCTATATCCCTCCATCCCTTATGAAAGATCAACAAAGGCACATATCTTTGAGTACCTTCCATCAATATAAAAGATCTTCATATCATTCCTATCTATCCATGCATCTCCCTCCAAGCAATTTGGATGCCAAGCATAAAAGTCATAAGTCAAGCAATCCACATGTATTCAAAGATCAACATGTCCCATCTAATCGACATGTCAAAACAAAGCAAAATATGATCCAAAAAGAAAAAGAAAAGTACAAAATGCCACAAAGGCCCACAAAGAAAGAAGACAAGTCAAAAGTTATATGGGTTCCTAAGGTACTTGTACAAGCAATGCACTCTAAGGAACTACAAAAGCATGAAAAATCAAAAACCATGTGGATCCCTAAGCAGCTGCTTGAAGCACAACAGTCTAAAGAAAAATCAAAATTGGCATCTAAAATTGTTGTTCCTCCATCACCTCCTTCATCCATTTTGGGTTCTTATTCCCCAAAATATGTAACCTTTCCTCCATCCAAATCTCAAAATTTGAGATTCACTTCTCCTCTATATGTCCACCATCCCTCAAGGCGTGTGCCAATGTTGATCTTTCCAGCATTTCCATCTATCGATACACAATTCTTCCAACATCCCATCCATTATCCAACACCTCTTTTTCACTCTTCCATCCCTCTTATCCAATCCTTTGCATAAATCCTTGGCCTAGTTTCATTTCATTATATTGCCAACATCTTTGAGCATACCTTCATCACCATTGTCTATTGCAGCTCATATTCTAAGGGTAACATCCAAAGCAATGAGACGTTGGGGTCCTTCTTCCATCCCCTATCATGCCTCCATTATCTTCCAAAAAAAATCAAAAAAATATGAAAAAAAATGATGAAAAAAAAAAAGAAAAAAAATCAGAAGAAAAAGTAAAGAGAAATAATTTCATCCATGTGTGAAAACCACTTCTTGTGGTGCCTTGGGCAAGTACCATGATGAAAACTTGGTAAACAGGCGTCATGCGTAATCCATTATCCTTTTGCACTTTACACTGGTGGCAAGTTCCATCCATGTACATCCATCTATTATCCATCTTCCTCCATTATCCTTCATCCTCCATTATTCCTCATTTGCTCTATCTACATTCATATCCGTTTTCCACCTTTGATCTTGACAAGGTTAAGGATCTTTACAGGTTTTGTATGTCCTATATATTACACTTGATCTAGACCCTTAAGCTCCTCTCCATTGCTTGCTCACATCTGTCATTACCTCCCTTTTGATCTTGCTTATCATATTTGCCTCCTATCCAAATCTATTCCTTGATCTTGATCAACACTATGGACAAAATGCAAAAACATGTTTTCCACAAACCTCTTGACATGACCACTTCTTTGGACCATATGGCTTTGTTACGCTATATCCTTGCTTTACATTTCTAAAATCCTTACATTGCTAAAATCCTTGCTTTACATCGCTAAAATCTTTGCTTTACATTGCTATATCTGGACCTTGTGCTTGGATTAACGTTGTGAGCTAGTCCTTGAAAGCGTCCACCACCATTCGCTTATCCATTCATGTGCTCAAAATCCCTTTTGCCTTGCTAGACAATAGGGGCAAACATTAAAAAATCCTAAAAATCAGAAAATGTCCTGAAAAAATCCAAAAAATTAGAAAACCTCCTGAAGAAATTAAAAAAAAAAGAGAAAAAGAAAAACAGAAGAAAAAAAAAAGAAAAAAGAGAGAAAATGCCTTGGTGAAAACCTGGTAAACAGACACCTTGGTAAAAAAAAAAAAAGAATCTCTGCCAAGTAGGTGAAAACTTGGTAAACAGGCGCCTCTTGTACTCAAGCGCTCCATCTATCAACGTAGCATTGGCATTCCCACTTTCATGCATCTTTGCTTTCGCTTGTACATATTTTAGTCACTTTTGTGACATCCTAGTTCGTTGGAACCCTCATGGCTTGAAACCGATCATTTTCATAGTCTTAGGGTAATCAACAGAGCACATTACATGTCCTAAGCAGTGTCAACCAAGTCAACCTCATGTCAGTGAAACCTGGTCGTCCACTCCAAGGCAGTTACCTGTCTCCTGACTACTGAAGAGTTTTATCACTGAGTAAACAAGCAAAACAACATAATGGAAAACAATCACTAAACTGTTTGAGATATGCATGAAAATTTTTATTTGTGTGTTGTCTTTTATATTGGTTTTCGATTATTATCCCTCTGAGTAACTCAAGGAAGTCTATCTTGACTAAGAGGAGCAAGGATTGGGGGCATAATATTTTCTTGTTTGCTGCTTTAAGGAATGATCCCAATGATCTAGAAACATCTAAATTAGCTGGGTGTCTGTGATAAGAGCCTTCACATCAAGGTGGAATCACCTCACATACCTCGACTCTGCTTATTTGAATGCTACAGGGAGGTTCCCATCATTTCTTTGTTTGTTTTGAGGGAATTTCTTCATTGTGCAATCCACGTCCATGCATAATCTGTCCAAGGATATGAACGAGAAAAAAAAAGGTCATTGCGGACAACATAATTAATATTGCACATGAAAAGAAATGAACTCTACTCTACCTGCTATAATTGTAAAACGCTCAATGATGAAAATTAATCTGTTCAAATCCAGTGACTACGTTTAGGATTGCATTTCATTTTGCATCTCATTTTGCATTTCATTCTGCATTTTGTGAATTTGGAGTGATTTCAGTATAATAACAATGATCTCTTTATCTTTTGAACGAGAGTCGGGAGCGTCATCATTTCTTCGCTAAGTGGTCTCTTTTCATCATTTCTCTGATCGAGTACTTGTCTTTTGAGATGTTAGTTGCATACATGAGCATTTCATATAAATTCACGAATTCATTATCATTCATTTACATCCATCTTATTGCATAGGAAAATGAAAACATTGCATCATTCATTATCATTCATTTGCATTCATCTTATTGCATAGAAAAATGAAAAAAATTGCTTTACTCATTATTCATTACTCATTTGCATTATCATTTATTTGCATATGAAAAGAAACAAAAATAGACATCCATGATCATTTGCATTGCATACATTCATGCTGAAAAGAAATGCATACATATAGAATAAAGCATATAGAACAACATCTCATAATCCATCAACACAAGTATGATGAAATCAAATCAGAGCTTGTAAATCGGCTTTCCTGAGTCCATTTTCGGATCGAAATCGAAATCGAGATCATTTTGCTAGTCAATTTCAAAATTTGGACCACTTAGCGCTCTTTTCATCAAAAGCTCATTCTCTCTTCTAATTGTGCTCAATTTCTTGCAAATCAACGCTGAATCTCAATTTAATTTCTACAAATCAACTTTGCGCTCAATTTCTCGCCAAATTTTCAAAAAAATCCTTTGAATCAATTTGTGCTCAAACAACTTATCATCGCTAAAAAATGCCTATCATCATGTACCCTTGCTATTTTTCGATTTCGCTCTCGAGGGGGCATACTCGTGACCTTATGATCTCACATCTTCAAATGTCGAGGAAAATTTTCAAATCTTCATTGAAAGTTGAGCAAAAATCGTTTTCAACTAAAGAAAATAAATCAAATAAGATCTCAATCTCTAGGAGCATATCAGTTTCATCGCTTCATATCAAGCTGATATTTGTCTTTTATCTGAATCAATCTCTTTACGTTAATCAGTTCCATCGCTTTTCATCAAGCTGATTTTTCGTTTAAACTGAATCAAGGGTTTAAAAAGTATCTTCGATAATGCTAAATCTAAACAGGTGTTACATTTTATTCATTTATTGATCAAGTTGAATAGTTTATCTTCATCGTATCTTGATCAATCAAGTTCAAGATCGATTTTTATCATCACTCACTGTATCTAAGTTCAATCAAGTTCTAGATCAGTAAGATCCACTTCTTGATCAATCAAGTTCAAGTTCAGTATCTTTTGTTTTCTATCGTTCCCAAGTTCAATCAAGTCCCGAAACGGTATCACGTTAATCAGACTTTATTCAGCTTTGTCGCTTCGAATCAAACTAAACACCTCGCTTTTTTATGTAGTTCGTGATCAATCAAGTTCAGAACTGGCATCTCCTAGACATCAATTATTCTTTGAACCAATGCGCTGCTCGCACATTAATTCAAAGAGGGGTAAATGTAATACCCTAAAAATGGTCATCTAAACCATGAGCCCCTAATCTCGACAACGTCACCAAAGTCCTAACCAAAGGCAATTAAACAAATCTTGAGCACACAATTATTTCTTTAATCATCAATGTCACATGGCAAAATCAATCACTCAATATTAATTAAATACTTATTTAATTAATTAAATCATTCCAAGTAAATCATTTTAAACAATTATCTTATTTATTTTAATTAAATATCCTAGAATATTTAATTAAATAAATCAAATTGCCATAAATCTTTAAAAAAGGAAACAAATCAAGAAAGAGGAATTAATTGAATTAAATAAATCAATTGAGCACAAATCTTCAAAAATGGAAATAAATCAAAAAAGGAATTAATTGACAAAAAAGAATTAAAATTTGAGAAAAGAAATCAATTGGAGATAATCTTGAGAAAAACAAATTAAAAATTGATAGATAATCTCAAAGAAAGCAATTAAAACAATTAAATATTAAAATTGAATGAAATAGATAATAAATCAGTTTTTTCTTGATTTTATCTTAATTTTAGTTCAATTTCCTTTAAATTGGTTTTTTCTTGATTTAATCTTAATTTTAGTTCAATTTCCTTTAAAACTGAGAAAAACATCCAATCACATCAATTCACCTGGATTGTGCTTCCTCTTGGAAAATCTTGACCGCTCATCATCATTTGATCTCAACCGTTGGTTTCTTTCTTAATTTTCTATAAATTCAAGCTCATCTCTCATTCAAAGAGAGGCTAAAGAATACATTGTTATTATACTGTTTTTGCTCTAGGCTCATTGCATATTAATTATTACATATTGATTTAAATCATTTAGTTTAATATTGCAAAAATATTGTTAGATTAATATTGCATCCATCTAGCATTCATCATGTTCATATAGATAAAATCCTTCGTCTTGATGTTGTCTAGTCACTGGTATTGCTTATAATCTGAGAGCAATCTTATACTCACATCTTTTAGAAGGCAATGGGTCGATTTGTTATGGTTTATTATTCATTGATTATATCTGACTAACCATGCATGTAATGACTTGATTGAAGTGTTGTGCTTAAAGATATAGGTTCACTTTTCACACACACATTTATTGATTGAAGTGTTCTGCTTAATAATCTGAGAGCAATCTTATACTCGCATCTTTTAGAAGGCAATGGGTCGATTTGTTATGGTCTTATTATTCATTGATTATATCTTTCTAACCATGCATGTAATGACTTAATTGAAGTGTTGTGTATTGCAGATACAGATTCTTAGTCCACTTTTCAAAAACAAATGTATGATATCAAGTGTGAGAAACTTCAAGAAGTGCTAAAATGATTATGTGATTTGTCAAGCAAATACCAACAAATTATTGACAATCAAAAGCCAAATCTCAAACAAGCTCACAAGACACCTTCAGCAAGACAAAAAGACATCTATTCCCTAGATAGACAGTTTACACCTTTGGGGCAATCTATTGAGTCCGCTTCGGAAGAGCTTATTAAGAACAATCTTATCATATTGCCTAAAAAGACCACATGGGGATGGGAATTTATGAGTAAGTATTGTGCATATCATAGACAAAATGAACATAAGACTTTGCATTGCATAGAATTAAAACATAAGATTCAAGATCTCATTGATAATGGTGTCATTGAAATTGAAGATCCTAATGACTCACCTAAAGAAAAAAAAGGAACTATTTCTAAGCATGATCAAAATCGTGAACCTATGTCTAGCAAGGCTCCATATGTAGCCTCCATCCCTTCCATGATGCCTTCATCTCCTAAGAATTCTTAGCAACAATCCATACCATCTCCTTCAAACAATGAAACTTCTCATGTTGACCCTCAAGGGATATCTCTTATGGAAATCCAAGTTAATGCCAATATTGATACAAGTTCCTCACATATCCTATGCCATCATGCACTCCAATTCCAAGCATACCCACTCCAGAAGGCCCTTTCCGAAATGCTTCCCCATCATGCCAAAATATGGAGACCTTCCAAGAATCCCCTATGCCTATGAAAAATCCTATCCCTTCCTTAGAAGTGACACCATGTCAAGAGGATAATCTGAAAAATGAAAGAATAAGTCGTACCATAAATCAAGATCAAGACACCAAAACTCCTCAATCCCATCTAATGATTGAAAAAGATCCTATTCTCCTAGAATCCCATGATGATCCCCTTATACCTTTCCATTTCTTCCAAGATGACCCCCTTCCATCTCAAGAGAAAACCATCCTTCCAAATCTTATTCCAAATCCACTTCCTAAGCAAGATCATGATGCCTCTTCCACCTTTTCAAATGGTCCTATTCAAAATGAAGAGTCAAACACCCTTCCTACTCTATCTAATGGTCCTCTTCCATGTCAAGATCAAAGTATCCCTTCATCTCCTTGTCATAATCTTCCATGTTCAGCTCAAGGATCCATCATGCCTACAAATTCCTCTCATGATCCTATCATTCCTTGCGTTCCACCTCCATCTCATAATGGACTCGTGCCTTCTTTCCAAAGCAAAGTGTATCCTACAAGTCAAAATATTTAGAAAGGCAAAGGGGTAGATCTCCACAAGCAAGAACCCCTCCATATTAAAGAAAATGTTAAAGGTCATGGCCTCAAGGAAATTTCTCAAGATGTTGGTTTCTCTCATAAACCATACATTTCTCCAGTTAAAGCCAAATACATGCCTTCTCCTTCGTCGCTTCCATCCATTCTAGGTCCCTATATTCCTCCATCCCTTATGTAGGATCAACAAAGGCACACATCTTCGAGTACCTTCCATCCATCTAAAAGACCTCCATATCATTCCTATCTATCCATGCATCTCCCTCCAAGCAATTTGGATGCCAAGCATAAAAGTCATAAGTCAAGTAATCCATGTGTATTCAAGGATCGACATGTCCCATCTAATCGACATGTCAAAATAAAGAAAAATATGATCCAAAAAGAAAAAGAAAAATACAAAACGCCACAAAGGCCAACAAAGAAAGAAGAAAAGTTGAAAGTTATATGGGTTCCTAAGGCAATTGTACAAGCAATACGCTCTAAGGAACTACAAAAGAATGAAAAATCAAAAACCATGTGGATCCCTAAGCGGCTGCTTGAAGCACAATAGTCTAAAGAAAAATCAAAATTGGCATCTAAAATTGTTGTTCCTCCATCCAAACCTTTTGAGTCTATTCCTCCATCACCTCCTTCATCCATTTTGGGTTCTTATGCCTCGAAATCTATAACCTTTCCTCCATCCAAATCTCAAAATCTGAGATTCACTTCTCCTCCATATGTCCACCATCCCTCAAGGCATGTGCCAATGTTGATCTCTCCATCATTTCCATCTATCCATACACAATTCTTCCAACATCCCATCCATTATCCAACACTTCTTTTTCACTCTTCCATCCCTCTTATCCAATCCTTTGCATAAATCCTTGGCCTAGTTTCATTTCATTATCTTGCCAACATCTTTGAGCATACCTTCATAGCCATGGTATATTGCAACTCATATTCTAAGGGTACCATCCAAAGCAACGGGATGTTTGGGTACTTCTTCCATCCCCTATCATGCCTCTATTATCTTCCAAAAAAAAAAGAAAAAAAATGATGAAAAAGTAAAAAAAAAAAAAAGAAAAGTAAAGAGAAATAAATTCGTCCTTGTGTGAAAACCACTTCTTGTGGCGCCTTCGGCAAGTACCATGATGAAAACCTGGAAACAGGCGTCATGAGTAATCCATTATCCTTTTTCACTTTACACTGGGGGCAAGTTCCATCCATGTACATCCATCTATTATCCTTCTTTCTCCATTATCCTCCTTCCTCCATTATTCGTCACTCACTCTATCTACATTCATACCCCTTTTCCACCTTTGATCTTGACAAGATTAAGGATCTTTGCAGGCTTCATGTGTCCTATCTATTACACTTGATCTAGACCCTTTATCTCCTCTCCATTGCTCACTTACATCCTTCATTACTCCCTTTTGATCTTTCTTATCATATCTACCTCCTATCCAAATCTATCCCTTGATCTTGATCAACACTATGGACAAAATGCAAAAAACATGTTTTCCACAAACCTCTTGACATGGCCACTTCTTTGGACCATATGGTTTCATTACGCTATATCCTTGCTTTACATCGCTAAAATCCTTGCTTTACATTGCTATATCTGGACCCTGTGCTTGGATTAACGTTGTGAGATAGTCCTTGAAAGCGTCCACCACCATTCGCTTATCCATTCATGTGCTCAAAATCCCTTTTGCCTTGCTAGACACTAGGGGCAAACATTAAAAAATCATAAAAATCAGAAAATGTCCTGAAGAAATCCTAAAAATCAGAAAAAGTTTGGAAGAAATCCTAAAAATTAGAAAAAGTCCTGAAAAAAATCCTAAAAATCCTAAAAAGTCCTGAACAAAATCATAAAAATCATAAAAATTCTTGAAGAAATCATAAAAATCATAAAATGCCCTAAAGAAATTAAAAAAAAGAAAAAAAAGAAAAGAAAAATAGAAGAAAAAAAAAAGGAAAAGAGAGAGAAAATGCCCTGGTGAAAACCTGGTAAACAGGCACCTTGGTAAAAAAAAAAATATGAATCTTTGCAAAGCAAGTGAAAACCTGGCAAATAGGCGCCTCTTGTACTCAAGCGCTCCATCTATCAACGCAGCGTTGGCATTCCCGCTTTCATGCATCTTTTCTTTCGTTTGAACATATTTCAGTCACTTTTGTGACATCCTAGTTCGTTGGAACCCTCATAACTTGAAACCGATCATTGTTATAGTCTTAGGTCCATCGACAAGAGCACTTTATATGTCCTAAGCAGTATCAACCAAGTCAACCTTACGTCATTGAAACCTAGTCGTCCACTCCGAGTTAGTTTCCTATCTTCTGACTACTGAAGAGTTTTATCACTGAGTAAACAAGCAAAACAACATAACGGAAAACAATCACTAAACAGTTTGAGCTGTGCATGGAAATTTTCTTTGTGTGTCATCTTCTATATTGGTTTTCGACTATTATTCCCTCTGAGTAACTCGAGGAAGTCTACCTTGACTAAGAGGAGCAAGGATTGGGGGCATAATATTTTCTTTGTTTTTTGCTTGTAAGAATGATCCCAATGATCTAGAAACATCTAAATTAGCTGGGTGTCTGTGATAAGAGCCTTCACATCAAGGTGGAATCGCCTCACATACCTCGACTCCACTTATTTGAATGCTACAGGGAGGTTCCCATCATTCCTTTGTTCATTTTGAGGGAATTTCTTCATTGTACAATCCACGTCCATGCGTAATCTATCCAAGGATATGAACGAGAAAAAAGGGTCATTGTGGATAAGATAATTAATATTGCACATGAAAAGAAATGAACTCTATTATGCGTGCTATAATTGTAAAACGCTCAATGATGAAAATTAAGTTGTTCAAATCCAGTGTCTAGGTTTAGGATTGCATTTCATTTTGCATCTCATTTTGCATTTCAT
Source organism: Cryptomeria japonica (assembly GCF_030272615.1). Taxonomy (NCBI): domain Eukaryota; kingdom Viridiplantae; phylum Streptophyta; class Pinopsida; order Cupressales; family Cupressaceae; genus Cryptomeria; species Cryptomeria japonica. The sequence continues at coordinate 66,860,193 of NC_081407.1, read as the reverse complement.
TTTGCCTTTTGTGAATTTGGAGTGATTTCGGTATAATAACAATGATCTCTTTATCTTTTGAACGAGAGTTGGGAGTGTCATCATTTCTTCGATTGAGTACTTGTGTTTTGAGATGTTTAGCTACATACATAAGCATATTATATAGATTCATGCATTCATTATCATTCATTTACATCCATCTTATTGTATAGGAAAATGAAAACATTGCATCATTCATTATCATTCATTTGCATTCATCTTATTGCATAGAAAAATGAAAAAAATTGCATTACTCATTATTCATTACTCATTTGCATTATCATTTATTTGCATATGAAAAGAAACAAAAATAGACATCCATGATCATTTGCATTGCATACATTCATGCTAAAAAGAAATGCATACATATAGAATAAAACATATAGAACAACATCTCATAATCCATCAACACAAGTACGATGAAATCAAATCACGAGCTTGTGAATCGGTTGTCCTGAGTCCATTTTCGGGATCGAAATCGAAAATCGAGATCATTTTGCTAGTCAATTTCAAAATTTGGACCACTTACTACTTTTCATCAAAAGTTCATTCTCTCTTCTAATTGCGCTCAATTTCTCGCAAATCAAGGCTGAATCTCAATTTAATTTCTACAAATCAACTTTGTGCTCAATTTCAATGCAAAATTTTCAAAAATTTCTCTGAATCAATTTGTGCTCAAACAACTTATCATCGTTAAAAAATCGCCTATCATCATGTACCCTCGCTATCTTTCGATTTCGCTCTCGAGGGGGCATACTCGTGACCTTATGATCTCACATCTTCAAATGTCGAGGAAAATTTTCAAATCTTCATTGAAAGTCAAGCAAAAATCTTTTTCAACTAAAGAAAAACAATCAAATAAGATCTCAATCTCTAGGGGCATATCAGTTTCATCGCTTCATATCAAGCTGATATTTGTCTTTTATCTGAATCAATCTCTTTACGTTAATCAGTTCCATTGCTTTTCATCAAGCTGATTTTTCGTTTAAACTCAATCAAGGGTTTAAAGAGTATCTTCGATCATGCTAAATCTAAACAGGTGTTACGTTTTATTCATTTCTTGATCAAGCTAAACAGTTTATCTTCATCGTATCTTGATCAATCAAGTTCAAGATCAATTTTTATCATCACTCATTGTATCTAAGTTCAATCAAGTTCAAGTTCGGTATCTTTTGTTTTCTATCATTCCCAAGTTCAATCAAGTTCCGGAATGGTATCATGTTAATCAGACTTTATTCAGCTTTGTCACTTCGAATCAAACTAAACACCTCACTTTTTTATGTAGTTCGTGATCAATCAAGTTCAGAACTGACATCTCCTAGACATCAACTATTCTTTGAACCAACACGCTGCTCGCACATTAATTCAAAGAGGGGCAAATGTAATACCCTAAAAATGGTCATCTAAACAATGGGCCCCTAATCTCGACAACGTCACCAAGGTCCTAACCAAAGGCAATTAAATAAATCTTGAGCACACAATTAATTCCTAAAATCATCAATGTCACATGGCAAATCAATCACTCAATATTAATTAAATATTTATTTAATTAATTGATCATTCCAAGTAAATCATTTTAAACAATTATCTTATTTATTTTAATTAAATATCCTAGCATATTTAATTAAATAAATCAAATTGCCATAAATCTTCAAAAAAGGAAACAAATCAAGAAAGAGGAATTAATTCAATTAAATAAATCAATTATGAGCGCAAATCTTCAAAAATGGAAATAAATCAAAAAAAGGAATTAATTGACAAAAAAGAATTAAAAATTTGAGAAAAGAAATCAATTGGAGATAATCTTGAAAAAAACAAATTAAAAATTGATAGATAATCTCAAAGAAAGCAATTAAAACAATTAAAAATCAAAATTGAATGAAATAGAGAATAAATCATTTTTTTTTTTCTGATTTTAATCTTAATTTTAGTTCAGTTTCCTTTAAATAAGTTTTTTCTTGATTTAATCTTAATTTTAGTTCAATTTCCTTTAAAACTGAGAAAAGCATCCAATCACATCAATTCACCTGTATTGTGCTTCCTCTTGGAAAATCTTGACCGCTCATCATCAGTTGATCTTAGCCGTTGGTTTCTTTCTAAATTTTCTATAAATTCAGGCTCATCTCTCATTCAAAAAGAGGCTGGAGAATATATTGTTATTATACTATTTTTTCTCTAGACTCATTGAATATTGCATATTAATTATTTCATATTGATTAAATCATTTAGCTTAATATTGCAAAAATCATGTTAGATTAATCTTGCATCCATCTAGCTAATATCATGTTCATATAGATTAAATCCTTCATCTTAGTGTAGTCTAGTCACTGGTATTGCTAATAATCTGAGAGCAATCTTATACTCGCATCTTTTAGAAGGCAATGGGTTGATTTGTTATGGTCTTATTATTCGTTGATTATATCTTTCTAACCATGCATGTAATGACTTAATTGAAGTGTTGTGTATTGCAGATATAGATTCTTAGTCCACTTTTCACACACACAATATCTATTAGAGGGAAAATAGCTAAGGATAGCAGTGACTGAGGAAGTGAAGGTTAAACCAGTGATAGAGTTTAACAGAGGGTTAACTAGTATGGTTTGAGCAACCAGTATAGCAGCTAGAGTGCATCTGAGGAGATAACCGGTGGGAACTTGTACCCGAAGGAAGACAGTTGAGAGGACTGAAGAGAAGATCAGTGAGGAGGAGATCCAACAAGAGTAGAAGAAGAGTAGAGGTGAACCAATAGAGTTTACCGGCAATGCAGTAGTAAATAAGAGCAACAGAAGAGTGAGCCAGTGCAGCAGAGAAGGTGTCTCATCAACAGAGTGAGGTATATGAAATGTTTACAAGATTCACTTGTAACAATATGATTAATTTTGTATTTGATATTATCTTTGAGATCACTGAGTTGTAGCTTGGTGTAGGGGTTGTAGCTCCTTTAGGTTGTAGCCCATAAAGAAGTCAGGGGTTGTAGCTCCTTGGGTTGGTTCCCTAAATATTGTAATCAAAGATTTCATTGTGAGGTTGGATTGGAGCAGTAGACTCCAACAACATTGCTCACTAAGGTTTTTCTCATCTTGGGTTTTCCTCGTATATAGTGGTGTTATGTGATGTCCCTTTGTGTGAATGCATTTGTGTTTAGTCTCCTCACTAATTGGTAAGTCTGCATTCAGCTAGATCTGTTAATTGGTATACTTTCATAGGGATAGTTAAAGGTAAAAAGTTTGAGAACCACTGATTCACCGCCCTCTTAGTGGTACATTGTGTCTAACAATCCACACATTACATTAATGTTGGTCCATAACCTAAATCAACCAAGACCAGGTATAGGTCCACACACTTTAAAAATGATATCCAAACGCCAAGTATTGAACATGATCACCAACAGTATCCTGAAACTTCATCAGAAGCTGCACCAATACCAATTATGCAATGCATCAAAGATCTCCACCAAAATCTCTACCAGTGAAACCGTCATCGGAACCAAAAACCAATCTTCATTGCAAGAAGGGTAACATCCAATCACTAGACCAAAATCAACTTACCAAATATGAGTATAAGCATTATGAACATCAATTCTATCACCAAATTATACCGGAGTCAATCGGATCATGCCAGATCCAAGTTAACCAAAAACCACTCAACCTACTAGGACCATAAGTGTGCCAGTAAAGCATCCAAACAACTAGTGTTGACATCAATGACAAAACATCAATGCAACACATAATCAATTCCACCAAATGCCCAACAATCTCCCCCTTTGGCATTGATGGCAACACTAGATGTGAAAAACATCCAAGTACCAAGAAATGCCAAACAAGTCTCTCCCTATGGAAGACAACCAACAATCTCGTACATATAGCTCTGCATATCAATGTCTCTCCCTCTTTGAATAATATCTCTGTAAAATCTCTGAATTTCTTTTTCACATCACTATCTCTCCCCCTTTGACATCAATGCCAAAAATCTGACAGAAATATCAAAGCAAAAACATAAGCCTCTGAATCTCAAAACTGACTAGTCCCCCTGAGTAGTAGCATCCCACATCAGTACCAGAATGAATAGTATCTTTGATAATTCATATCGGACTGATGCCAAACCGCATCAATCAAGTCTCTGCCAAAGGGGCAGAAACCCCCAATTTGTTTCTTAGGTACTCAAATGATTCCTTGGATAATGGTTTAGTGAAAATATCTACAATATTCTCTTTAGTGTTCACATAAACCGGTTTAACTTCATTTTCTTCCACCCTTTCCTTCAAAAAGTTAAACCTGATAGATATGTGCTTTGTCTTATAATGAAATACTAGATTCCTTGATATATCAATAGTAGTAGAGTTATCACAATGAATAACTATTGGTGCATCACAATCTGCCTTTATATCCTTCAACATTTGCTTCATCCATAGAACATGTACAATTAGTAGCAGCAGCAACATCATACTCAACTTCAACAATAGATAAAGAAGTACATGACTGTCTCTTACCGATCCATGAAAGCAACTTCTTTCTAAGAAAGAAAGCTCTAGTGGAAGTACTTTTCCGGTCATCAACATCTCCAACCTAATCAACATCTGTATATGCACATAAAGTAAAGTTATCATCCTTAGGATACCATAAACCATATTCTGATGTACCTTGCAAGTATCTTGAAATCCTTTTCATTTCCATCTCATAATTTTCTCTAGGATCACTCTGAAATCTTGAAAGAATACAAACAACATTCATAATGTCAGGCCTAGTTTGAGTCAAATAAAGTATACCTCCAATCATAGATTTGTATCTTGTAGGATTTATCGGTGCAGAAACATCTTTCCTTGTCAATTTCTCACTTGTAACCATAGGTGTACTTATCGGTTTAGAGTCTCCCATACCATATTTCTTCAAAAATTCCTTAGCATACTTACTTTGACGGATAAAAATACCTTTGTCATTCTGAGTAATTTACAAACCTAAGAAAATTTTCATCTCACCAATCATAGACATCTCAAATTCTTTCTCCATCTTCTTAGAAAATTCTATGCATAATTTATCTTCACCTCCAAAAATAATGTCATCAACAAATACTTCAACAATCAGTATATCATCATCAATGATTTTATAATATAAATTACTGTCAGCACTGCCCTTAGTAAAACCAAGCTTCAAAAGATATTTATCCAACCTTCCATACCAAGCTCTAGGTGCTTGTTTCAATCCATATAAAGCTTTCCTTAACCTGCAAACCATATCAGTATCATCTGATAGTGAAAAACCATCAGGTTGCTCAATATAAAATTCCTCATCAAGATCCCCATTCAATAATGCACATTTAACATCCATCTGATAAACCTTGTAGTTTTTATAAGCAGCATAGGCAAGAAATAATCGTACAACTTCAATCCTAGTTACCGGTGCAAAAGTTTCTCCATAATCAATTCCTTCCTTTTGAGAATATCCTGTACAAAAAAATCTAGCCTTATTCCTTATAACTTTACCATCCTCACTCATTTTATTCCTAAAAACCCATTTAGTTCCAATAATATTTTTAATTTTACGCCAGGGAACCAAAGTCCATGTGTTATTTTTCTCAATCTGATCTAATTCTTCTTCCATAGCTTTTAACCAAAATTCATCTTTGCATGCCTCAATTACTGATACCGGTTCAACTTGTGAAATTAAACACACCTCATTAGTTGCCAGTATTCTTCTTGTCATCACTCCATTGCTCTTATCCCCAATGATTTGATCTTCACAATGATCCAATCTCACATACCTAGGAGTCTTCTGACTCTTTGTTCCTGTTCCTTGTTCTTTAGTTACTGTAGAATTATCTGATGTTGCCGGAGTAAGTGGTTCAACTCTCTTTTCCAGTAAAGGTGCTACCGGTTTAGATATAATCATTTCCACTGCTGGTTCCTTCTCATAAATTCTGATTTGACTTTTGCTCAGCTCATCTACTTTGACATTAGCACTCTCAACTATTTTATGAACTATTTTATGCAATCTCTTGTTATAACATCTATATGCTTTACTTTCATTAGAATAACCAATAAATATGCCTTCATCACTTCTAGGATCAAATTTCCCAATAGTATCATCTCTCTTGATATAACATTTACTACAAAAAATTCTAAAATACTTAACTGTAGGTGTGTTGCCAAACCATAATTCATAAGGTGGCTTATCGGTTTCTCCTTTGATATGTACTTTGTTGAATGTGTAAACCACTTTACTAACTTCTTCTCTCCAATAGATATAAGGTAGATTAGCTTCCATCATCATTGTTCTAGCAACATCCAAGATAGTTTTATTTTTATTTTCCACAACTCCATTCTGCTGAGGTGTCTAGGGAGCACAAAATTATCTTCTAATACCATGCTTGTCACAAACGTTATTAAACTCATCGGATGTGAATTCTCCACCATGATCCGATCTCAAACATTTAATCTTCAATCCTATCTTAGTTTTCACTTTAGCCTTCAAGATTTTTAACTTTTCAAATGCTTCAGATTTTTCTCTCAAAAAGTAACCCACATCATTCTAGAATAATCATCAATGATTAGCATGAAATATCTATCACCATGGAAATTTTTAACTTTAACAGGGCCACACAAATCAGTATGAATAAGATCAAGAACATCATTTGATTTATCTTGTATACTCCTAAAAGAGGTTTTGACATGTTTACTCATTTGACATTCTTTACATATTGGATTATAGGGCTTCATAATCTTAGGTATATCTCTAACAGCCTTAGTTGAACTGATCTTTACAATGCAATCAAAATTCACATGACACAGCCTTTTATGCCATAACCAACTCTCATCAATCCGTGTAACCAAACATGTCTTCTCACCGAAGTTCAAATGAAATATGTTACCTTTTGTATATGTACTGGTTCTAATCTCCAAGCCAGATCTGTTAATGATTTTTCATTTTCCATCCTTGAGCTATAGTTGAAATCCCTTATCTACCAATTTTCCTACACTCAAAAGATTATGCTTCAAACCTTCAACATAATAGACATTGTCAGTATTGTTCTTACCATCCAGTGATATAGTTTATTTTCCTTTGATCATACATGCCTTGTCATCTCCAAATCTAACTAGTCAACCATCAATTTCTTGCAAAGATAGAAAATTCCCTTTATCTCGAGTCATATGATGTGAACAACCACTGTCAATTACCCATTCATCCTTATCCTCAATTTTAGCAGCAAGTGCCTTCTGCTCAGCTACATTCTCTTCCAGTACCAGATCTGATAGTTCTGATACTTAATATAAGTATAGATCCGATAGCCAACAAGATGAGAGGGGGGGGTGAATCATACAAACTTAATCATTAATGAAAACATCAGATTCAACCTTGGTAACATATATCAGTCATAGAATAAAAACTGTCAAACATGCAAACTCAAAAGCATATGAACAATATAAACCTCATAACACCAGATTTAATGTGGAAACCCAAATAGGAAAAAACCACTGTGGGATTTCGGACCCACTAAGAAATATACTCTTCTAGAGTATGCTCAGTTAAAAGCCAATCCTGTTAAAGATTACAAAACACATTACTAGATGTGACCTGGTTAAGGGATTTCCCTCAGATCTGTTAGGATCTTCACTTTGTTAGAAGTGACCTTGTCAAAGGATTTCAAACACTCATTTAGAATGTCACCTTGTTAGAGGATTTAATTATAAGACTGTTAAGTCCACTTGGTTAAGAGAGTTTCCTATTACTTTCACAAGCTAACAGTAATACAATCTATCTGCAACTTTACATCTAAAATGCTAAAGCAGATTCTTATTTGTTCAACACAATCTAGACATAGAACTATTCTTGTCTATCTGGTGGGCATCAATACTCTGTTATTCCAACAGGTCTTCAAGCTTCTGTGCTCGGTGATCACTATGTAGCATCCCTGTGCATACACTTGCCCGCATCCACTATTTATCAACAGTTCCTTATTTATAAACAATCATCTAACTGCTTAATCTCCTTGATCACATTTCCCATGATCAATCATAGCCATCAGATCTTCAATCTTGTCCAAGTTCATTGTATCTTACAATCTGAAAAATGTTTTACCCTGCCTCAGAACTTGCACAATCATCTTGGAACTTGTGGTAGGGTAATGCGGTTCAATCTGAGCTATAGATCTTCTTGCCGACTTTCCATTGCCTTAGATTTGTTAACAAACTTCTTCCACTGCTTGCCAATCATTGATCTGCTCTAGCTCATCAGCTTCTTTCATTAAATATCACATGTAAACATTTAATGCATTCTGTTATAGCTTGGTGACAACTCGGTGAATACTAAACTTTACTCGGTAGACATTCTGTCTTCATTAACCGACTGCGATAACCTTAGGGTTTACCGACTAGGTTCTTTGCCTGATAACATAGTGTAGTATTAACCTTTACATTTTACAACATATGTATGATGTTAAAACAATCTAAAACATCAAGATCTCATCATTGTCTGACTCGGTAGAGTTTCCCATTGAATAACTTATCCCTTTATTTATCATATTCTTTCCTGTGTCTTTACCGACTTCTTTATAATCTTCATATCATATTTCTTAAGATATGGCAACATCATACTGAATTAGAAAATCAATTTCTTGACATCAATGACAAAATAATAATATCAAGACAGTAAAACATCTTTAATCAGTTATGTCCATAATCATCAACAACCTTCTCAATATCCTTGTTATATTGCCAACAATCTCCCCCTTTGGCATTGATGGCAAAACCAATTGATTTGACCATTAAGAATTCGGATTGCCATGATTCTGAAATGCTGAAATGCTCTCCCCCATACATTAGACTTCTCTTCTGGTTTTCTCTCAATCTTCTCAGGTCTTCTCCTCTTGGTAGTCTTCTCCTTCTTGGGCAGGTCTTCTCCTCCTTGTATTCTTCTCCCCCTGGTAGTCTTCTCCCCCTTTGACAACAATGCCAAAAAGAAAAGAACTAAAACATAAGTTGTTTCTGTAAGAAGTTATTTCTTGCTGATGTGTATCAACTGAGTCTTGGTCAAAGCATTTGTTTACAATTCCTGTTCCCTGTATCATTTTCTGTATTATCCCAATATTGTTCCAATACACTTTCAGAAAAGCATTCTTAAAGTGTATCACTCCAGCATTAGCTCCCTAAAAGATATTCAATAAATTCATTGAAGTGATGCTTTCACTTAAATCGGTCAGTGAGTAAGAGATAGGGGTAGACTTAACATCTATTTGATATAATTTGAACTTTTTATGGGCTGCAAATGCAAGTAAAGTTCTGACACCTTCTAGTCTTGCTACTGGTGCAATAGTTTCTCCATAATCTTCTCCTTCTTCTTGTGCATAACCCTTGTAGACTAATCTTTCCTTGTTGCGAACTACAACACCATCTTCATTCAACTTGTTCCTATATACCCATTTAGTACCTATAACATTCTTATTTATCGGTCGGGGTACTAGGGTCCAAGTGTTGTTTTTCTCAATTTGATCTAATTCCTCCTCCATAGCTTTAACCCAATAATCATCACCAAATGCATCCTTAGTAGTTCTTGGTGTAATGGTGGAGATCATGCAAGAATTCTCTCTGATTCTTCTTCTGGTTAGTACTCCAACATCCTTATCTCCAATAATCTGCTCAGGATTGTGATTCAATCTCACATATCTAGAAATAACATGATCATTATCTTCAGGTTCAGCTTCTTCATTGTCATCATCTTCTTCTGAATTTATCTGATTCGGTTGAATTTCAGATTTCACAGTTTCTAGTTCCAAAAACAAAATGCAAGGATCTTCATCCTTTTTCTCTGAAGTAGTTCCTTCCGAGACTTTAGGAAATTCTTCCACTCGAATATGAACACTCTTAACAATTCTCTGTGTCTGGTTGTTAAAACATTTGTAGGCCTTAATATTGGTGGAATAGCCAAGAAATATGCCTTCATCACTCTTAGCCTCAAATTTTCTAATGTAATCACCTCTCTTAATAAAACATTTTCTTCCAAATATCTTAAAATAACTAACATCGGGTGATCTTCCATACCAATATTCATAAGGAGTCTTTTCCTTACCTCTCTTTACTAGAACTCGGTTCATTGTGTAGACAATTATGCTGGCAGCTTCTCTCCAAAAGGTTTTCGCTACACCTCCTTGTATCAACATTTTCCTAGTAGCTTCAACAACTAACCAATTGTTCCTTTCCACAATACCATTCTGTTGTGGTGTCCTTGGTGCAGAAAGATGCCGTTTGATATCATTCTCTTCATAGTACCTAGTGAATTCCTCAGAAGTAAATTCACCGCCCTGATCTGTCCTTAGACATTTTATCTTCTTACCTCTCTCTTTCTCTGCTAAGGACTTGAATGCCTTGAACTTACCAAAAGATTCAGTCTTATCCTTCAAGAATGTGATCCACATAATCCTTGAGCAATCATCAACGAGAATCATAAAATATTTGTCACCTTGAATGATTTTTGTTCTTATTGGTCCACAAAGATCTGTATGAACCAAATCTAACAAGTACTCCACTGAGAAGGATTTGCTTTTGAAATTTGAAGAGGTCATCTTTCCTAATTGACATTCTTTGCAAAGAGCATTAACAGGTTTGTCTAATTGAGGCAAACCTCTCATTGTCTTGGACTTACTCACTTTAACAATGTTATCAAAGTTTATATGACAAAATCTCCTATGCCAAAGCCAACTATCATCTATTTTAGCAATAAAATAGTAGCTAACTTTAGAATTAAGATTAAACAGGTTACCTTTAGTTTGTTTCCCGGTTGCAATCAATTCACCTTTGTTGTCAAATATTTTGCACATACCATTTTTAAACTCCACTTGGTATCCTTTGTCATTAAGTTGTGCCACACTCAAAAGATTGTGCTTTTGTCCTTCAACCCAATAGACATCATCTGTACTGCTTTTCTCATTAAGAGAAATAACTCCTTTACCTTTAACCATGTAGGGTGAGTCATTGGCAAATCTAAAAACACCGCCATCAAATTCTTTCAAGGAAATAAATTTGCTCCGATCACCGGTCATATGATGTGAGCAACCACTATCAATGATCCAATCATCAGAGTTATCCATCCTGGATACTAATGCCTTTTGGTCTGATATCTCTTCCTTAATAGGTACAAACACAATATCTTCACTAGCATCATAATTAGATTCTTTATCAGTGATACCACTATCAATAGTAATAAGACAATCTTTTTTTCCTTTACCCTTATACTTCTTGAATTTATCTCTTTTGTGTTCATTTTCACCATTAGGACAATTAGCCGCTATGTGACCAATCTTGTTGCATGCAAAACATTTTAAAGGTAATTTTCCATTGTATTTACCAGTGCCTCTAGGCAACCACTTTGCCAATAATGCTTCCAGCTCTACTAAACTATCTTCATCATCAGCATCTTTGTTGGATCTAGATTCATAACCATGACTAGTATCTCTACTTTTTCTCATAGATGGGTTAGAAATAGAAGCTCTAAATGTAGATTCAGATTTCTGTACACTACCATTATAACCATTTAATTCAAAAGCAATAAGCTTGCCAATGATGGAGTCAAGAGTTACCTTACTTTTGTCAATGGGCTTCAGCTCTTGAATAGCTGCAACTCAAATATAATAGACCAGTAACAGGGTTCTCAGTACCTTACTGATTACTATGGCATCTTCCACTTTCCCTCTTGCACTCTTGATTTCACTGACTATCTCTTTTATCCTTTGACCATACTGTTGGATATTCTCACCTTTAGACATCCTCATGTCATCAAAATTTCCTCTTAGACTCTCTTCTTTAGCAATCTTAACATTTTCATTACCTCTATAAATCTCTTCAAGTTTTTTCCATACTTCATATGCAGTTTCAAGACCATGAACATCTACATATTCAACATTAGATAGAAAACTGATAATAGCCTCCAATGCTTGATGATTTTCTTGTTGTTCTTTCTTCTGATCATGAGTCAGAATTCTAGTAGGTGCAATATACTTAGTATCTATATGATCCCAATACGGACTTCCCAAACTCTTTATGTAAATGTTCATTCTATCGCTCCATATCCTATAGTTTTCTCTGTTGAACTTCATACCTTCCTTCTTCTTAATGATCTAGCAGATCTTTTCCTCAAGCTGTTAGGCTTCGACCTTAGAGAACCTGAATTGCTCTGATACCAATTGATGGTTTGATGAAAGAACAAGTATCGGGTAGATTATTGAGAGGGGGGGTGAATCAGTAACTAGAAAAACTGATACAAACTTCCCAAACTCAAACATGCAAAGTAATCTTATCAATGAAATACCACTGTCAAGATTAATACTCATAAGAATACCAGTTGACTGTTACAACAAATTAACAGTAAACATCATTTAACTTGTAAACATCCAAATGCTTTATCATATGTCAATACTTCACTTTTTAATGCATCCGGTTATCATGCCTTATCTGAAATAGTTAATCCAATCATTCATAAGATCATAGCCACAAAAACATTCATCACATGACACAAGTATTTATATGTGGAAAACCCAAATAGGTAAAAACCACGATGAGATGAGACTCACAAGATAATATCTAAACTCTTCTAAAGTTCACCCTAATAGGAGCCAAACCTATTAAAGCTTTTACAAAAAGTCCTGTTAAGAACTGATCCTATTAGGAATCACCTAGTTAAGGGATTGAATATAAATGCCTTGTTATAAGAAAATACCCTGTAAGGAGTAACCTTAGTAGACGATTTGATAATCCAATCTAATGGACCACCTTGTTAGAGGATTTAATAAGTAACCAAGCTTGTTAGAGCTTACCTGGTTAGGGGATTTCAATTATGATGTAATTGTTAGAAAACAATAAGAGTTTCTTGATCTGTCTAAATATAACTACATTTTCTTGATCAGATCCATTTAAGCTTCTATCTACCTTTACTCAAACTGCAGACCCATTCTCCAGTTTGACAATCACACACTCAACTGATTTCTGCCAACTCTTGCCAACTCTTTCTAACTCTTAAACAAAACAACTTCATCGACCTTAAATGCAAATAAATTAGGTCGGTAACACAACAAAAATCTAATCCTCTCATAGAGATTAAAAACAAGTTGGTACAAGCATGACCATTGGATTTCATAGCAATCTCTACACATCAATCAAGAAAACCTCAACCACTCCTTGGTTACCGCTTCATCGAGCTTAGTAACTCATCACATGTTTTGCATTAGATGAAATACACTTTTCTCATTCCCTAGACAAACAAACACACCAAAGTTTTTTGAACTTTTCTTCATACAATGACCTTACGTGTCACCATCATTACCGCTCACCCAACATAACCAATTCAACAACCTTAATCGGTTAGGGTTTAAAAAAAACAACTGGTAGGGTTTATTGGTTACATAACATAGAAAGGGTTTAACCTTTTACTCTGATTACTAGTTCAACTCACAAACTTACATATCGGTTTACAATAACCTTCACAAAGCTCTTCCTACCGGTTATAAGACAATATCAACAATAACAACACTATTAATATCATTACCAGTTTAATTGACATCAATGACAACATAACATATCATTAATGCAATCTTCATGCAAATGCCAACAATCCTTTCTCCTCTTCCTTCTGTTCTACTTTATCCTTTATATTCTCCTTAGCACCGGTGGCTTCGCCACTTGGTGCAGTTATTTCTGCAGCCTCTACCTCATGAATTTCAATTGTATCATTATCAATTACCGAAGGAAAATTGTCCTCAATATTATCTACCAGTTTATTGATCTCTACATCCTGTACATGTGTTACTGTCGGAGGAATTTCTTCAGTTATTTTTTGTTCCAAAACCTGTGGATATTCACCTAGTATACCTTTACCCTTAGCATCAACCGGGATGTCTGGAATGTCAGACTTAGGAGGAGTATCCGATGATATAAAGAAACCTGATTTATCAACAAAGAATTTAACCCATGCCTCATGAGCTTCCTTGACTATCTCATTTACTCTTCCCACCATAAGACTTATATGCTGGTGTCTACTTCAAAAAATTGTTTTGTTAGCAAAATCTAGACACCGCTACATCTCATCTCCAGTAATAGCACCACAAATAGTTAACAATTCCTCAACCTTTATATGTTTATCTTCTTCAATAGCAAATAACCTTCTAGCATCTAACTTATTATACAAATCTATCAGTATTTGCTTCTCAATCTCAAGTAAGGCTTTCTTATATATATCTAGGTGTAACAAAACTGCTTCCTCTATCTCCTTTTTCTCTTTATCATCCATATCGACTTAATAATATTGTATATTACTCAAAATACCATACTTAGTAATTCGATCAATTAATTTAGCAATAGAAAGAGGACCAATAACCTTAATACTTTTACCAGATTCAAGAGCTATATCTAGATCTGATTTCTTCTTCTTACCAGGGGTGAGAGAAGACTCCTTGAACGATTTTATTTTCTCAGTAGCCTTCCTCTCCTTCAAAATTTTCTTCTGAGCTATCGGAGGAGTGACTTTGTTTTTCTGCAGCTTCCCTTCCTCGAGCTTCTTCCTCTGAATTCTCATGTAGATCTTAGGAATCTTCAGGGGTTCATCCTCAATCTCAGAACCAGATTCAACAGGGGCAATTAATTTCTTTGGTTTCTTCCTCTTCATTTTACCCTTTCCGGTTCCCGCTTCCGGATAAGCCTGTACAACTGCCGAAGGAGATGTCTTTGCTAAACCAATGATTTGTTTAATCTCAGAGGACATCTTCTGGACAACCTATCCAACCTTCTTTATTTATCCTTCCTTTTTCTTCTTGCTGAAACCTATCTTCACTTCAGATTCCTTCTGCTTTGTTGTTCCAAAATTTTTCTCCTTCTCATCAACTAGGGCATCTATAAGCATCTTGGCATAAAGGTCCAAGATCTGTGCATCAACCTCATAGCCCATTTTGGTAACCTAGATTGTTCTAGGCTTCACTGCCTTTATTAAAGTTTCATCCTTTTTGACCATGAAGAATAAATCGGTAGAGTATTTATCAACTATATGCTTAGGAATCCTTTCCCTCTTCTTCATTTCTTTCTGAAATGCTTTGAAATAACCCCACATAATTGAGTCTCTGTTCGGTCCCAAATTCCTCAATGTATCCTTAATCTGTTTTCCTACCAGTATATCAAAGGCCCATTACCTCTTACCGGATCTCGGTATCTCATTTAGAAAGAAAAGCACTAAACATACAATGAGTTTTCCATACCAAAATGTACCTTTCTTTTCTCCCTTAATCTTTCCCAAATTCAAAATCAATTCATCGCACATCCATTGACATAGATCATATTTCACATTTTCTTTGACCATCTTGTGTGCATAGTAGATACATGAACTAGAAATAGTGTTCAGCCGGTTGGATTGAGCTACCTTGTATCCAACAACTTTATCCCTGATGGTACTAATCTGCATCGACCGGTTGTCAAAGGTGGCACTGGTTAGCTTGTTCACTTCATTGTTCAGAATCTTCCTCTTACCCGGTGTCTGTCCGACCTGGGATAAACCAGTGATAGCACGAATCACCTCCTTGGTGATTTTGTAGGACTAATCAAGCCACATGAACTCACCATTGACTTGACTCAACACATACCAAATCATCTCATTCTCATACTTGGGCATTTCCAGAATATTGGTGAAACCCTGATCTTTCGAAATTTGAAATTCCGGTTTTATTAATCCATCCTTGTTCAACAAAGTGGACATGTACACTGACTTAATCTTTGATGATCCCAAATCCTCCAGAGTATAGTGAATATAGGCTCTCACATCTTCCACATAGAGAACTCCGTCAGGAAACCTAGAAAATGCGTCAATTGAGTCATCGACCTTTTCAATTTGGGGGCATTGTTTGAATTCCAGACATGGACGATCCTTAATGTCCACAACAACAGGGGTAGCCACATCTGCCGGAGCGGGAGTAGATCTAGAAGGCATTCTGATTTTAGAAAAATGGCTTGAAAACAGAGAAAATACCTCTCAACCTATGTCGGTGAAAACCTTTAGAAATCTGCTCTTAATCGCCTTGTTCGCTTTAAACTCACTTTTCTTCACTCTAAGTGCTGTGTGATTAGAATGAAGCAACTTTCCCTTTTATTCTATGAAACCCTAATTTCTTATGACATTAATGCATGCTGACATTTCATACCAGATTCGAAATCCATTATCTTAGCGCCGGTTATCCTTCAGACTGACTTCTCCAAGATCTGAAACAAGATTTCAGACCACTACTAGGGGTAATGCAAAATTTGTCATTAATTTTCACCCCCCTAAGGCTAATGCCTTAGTTACCAGATGAGTTCCCTGCTAGTGCAGGAACATTCTGCTCTGCCGGTTGAGTAACCGGGGAATTTGCCTCTACTGATTGATCTTTAGACTTCCTAACCTACTGTCTAGCATGAGCTTGCTGGATTTCATCAACCTTTTGGTTTCCCTTCTCATTGGATGTGTCATTCCTTTCTGGTGTATTCTTGCTTCTACAATATTTGGCAATGTGTCCTATTTTGTTGCATGCATAATAAGTAACATTGTTCTTCTAAATTGCCTTGTTGAGTCCTTGATCGTTCCTTGACCTACATTGATTAGCCATATGTCCAAAATTTCCACATGCATGCCATCTCACATTCATTCTACAATCTTTTGTCCTATGACCATACTTTTTACAATTTGAACACTGACCGGGAACTGCATTATTATTCTGATTTGCTCCATTCCTACATTGACTTGCTTTATGAGAAAACTTATTACAAACAAAGCATCTACCATTAAATTTATGTGCATTGGGTTGTCTTATCGATGATCTCTGATTCTGGTTGTCTGGTGGATTCTCCTGATTTGTAGTACCAGAGCTTTCTCCATGCTCAAATCCAAGATCTCTAGTGTCTCCAATGTCTGTTTGATCCTTCAATAATTCATCAAGCTTTCTAGAACTGACCTTGAACTTTTTTTGGTATTCATTTGCAGCATCCAAATCACTTCTTAAGACTGTCACCATTCTTTCCAATTCTTGCTCATTGTTCTGTGATTGCACCAATTCAGTTCTCAACACATCATTCTCATGCACCAACCTAATGCATTCCTCAGATCTGTCTTTCAAAGATATAGCAAGATTTTATTCATTCTTCTTCGAGTCTTCAATCTCCTTGGACATCCTCATGGTCATGGCTTGCATTTCATTCTTCATGACACCATTCTCCTGACATAATTCCTTAAGGGAATTCTTCTCTTCATCATCCGGACTTTGTAAGAGTTCCTTCCTTTTAGCTTGAGCAGATGATAACCTCTCCTGTAGGGTAAGGATGAATTCCTTTGCAGAATTCAACTCATCTTGTAGCTTCAAACTCTTCAACCTTTTAGCATCATTGTCTTCAAGTGCTACTTCAAGTTCCTTCTCTATACTCATCTCCATGGATTTCGGATTTAGGATCTTCCTCAAGCTGTTAGACTTATTTCGAGACACCAGGCTCTAATACCAATTGTTGGGATCGAAGAACATTGAGAGGGGGGGCTGAATCAGTGTTTTGCCAGTTAGAGTATTTTTCACCTTATTAACAAATCCACTTATTAACCGGTATGCATAAAATAAAGTAACAAGTAATAGCAATGCAACCACAAGAATCAACACCATAACACAAAGATTTATACGTGGAAAACCTCAAAGACGAAAAACCATGGTGGGATTAGTGACCCACAATATCTATCCACTAACCAATTGAATAAATATTACAAGAGGGGGCCTGCACATGCAGGAAGGTATACTTCCTAGAGAACACTTCTCATCACAAAGGAGCCTCACTGACTACAGATATGAAATACTGAATTACAAACAAAATCTGAACTCTGAATGTGCATCTGACATGCTGGATGAGTTCCGGTTAAAGCACTGTCTGTACTAGTTATATGAAACCTCCCTTACTGGTAACTTAGATTTCTCTCCAATCCTCTAGACCAATACCCAAGACCGACCATAGATTTTTACATTTGTATTCTGTCGATCAAGATCTCGCTCGCATAAAATCACATAACCTATCACATTTCTTTATTTCTGTATATTCAAAATGACCTAACCGGATTGACTTATATACACATTTACATGTATAAAACATAAATGCCTTATGTTGGCTTACAATCATATACCAAAAGATAAGAGACATGTCAGCCCATACAAAATATGAACATAAAACTATATGACTATTGTCGCATCCACGTTTTCCAGATCAATCTCCTATGTCGGCCTCAGAATACCGGTTCCAAGTTTGTCGGTTACATGCCTGTCGGTTCCCTGAATGCCGATTACCATGATTGCTGGATCTACCATGAAGTGTGTTGCCATCAATGACAACACTTATAACCCAGATGAGTGTCAATTTCTAACATTAGCACCCTTGGGATATACAACAAATATGCAAGGCCTACTTTGAGGTTCCAATGCCTCGCGTTTCTGCAGAGGAATGCGAGCCCATGTTGGACACCCAAAAACCCTGAAATGTCTCACAATTAGTTTTCTACCACACTAAACCTCAAAAGGAGTGATACCATTCAAAGCCTTGTTAGGAACTCAATTTTGGATGTGTGTGGCATAATTGATAGATTTTGCCCAAAAAGTTGTACCAAGAGAATGAGCATGGATCATGTAGCTATCATCTCCTTAAGGCTTATATTCTTCCTTTATACAACACCATTCTGTTGTAGAGTATAGGCAACTAAGTGTTGAAGATCAATTCCCTCAAGAGTAAAAAATTCCTCAAGTTTATTGTTCACATATTCCCTTCCATTGTTTGTGTGAAGGATCTTGACTAGCTTCCCTAATTGCTTCTCAACATGAGCCTTGAAGGCTAGAATTCTATCAAACACTTCATTCTTGTAAACAAGAAAGTAGACCCAAGTGAAGCGGGAGTAGTCATCAATGAAAATGAGGACATAGTGGGCCTTGCTAAATGAAGGAACTGGAAATGGGCCCGCTACATCACTATGAACCAATTGAAGAACTTTTATATCTCTCCAAGATTTCCCCTTATCAAACTTCTCTTCGAGTTGATTTCCCATGGAACACCCTTAACATACACCCTCTGAAAAATTGATTTGAGGTAGACCTATGACCATGTACTTAGCACTTAGTTGTTGAAGATAGAAGTAGTTGAGGTGACCAAACCACTCATGCCATAGCTTACTTTCTGAATTTGAATGAGTGAGCAAGGCCATAGAAGGAGATCGAGACACAAAGTGGGAGAATGAATAAAGCCATGAATTATGATTAGCTTGTCCCACTACTAGCAAGACATCATTCTCAAGTTGTTTTACCACAACTGAATCAAGTGTAAATTTAACTTTCTCGCAATTTTCATAGTGGGTGATTTGGTGGATAGAAAGGAGGTTGGTGGTCAAGGTAGGAACATAGAGAACATTCTCAAAAGTTCCATCATCCATGGCAACTGAGCCTTTCCCTTAAACGACCACTTGTGTATCATCACCAATGAAAATTTGAGGTACCTTAATGGCTCCAATGAGGAAAACTACTCCTTTGTAGAACCCATATGATGCGAGGCACCCAAGTCAAGTATCCACTGTTGTGAAGAACCTGTTTTAGCCATAAATACTTGCTCTTTTCCCTTTGACTGTGAGGAAGTCAAAGGAGATGATTCCTTCTTCTTGTAGGCAGATGAAAAATTTATGTTGTTCTTCTTTATGATGATTGTCAACTCATAAATTTTCTTTGAGTGGCAATGATTCTCATCATGATTGAATTTCTCGCAATATGAACAAGTTGACCTCTCTTTCTTAGGTGTATTTCCCTTCTTGGAAGAGGATGAAGAATTGCCTTTTTGTGGAGAGGATGATTGTGCTCTATCTTGTTGTGACTTTGGCTTAGAGTGATTTTGGTTCTTGCCTTTTCCTTGATTCCATTGATTCCCTTGATTAGCCACCAAATCTTTAGACTTTGAAGAATTGAAAATCCCCATCTTGATCAACTTTTCTTGCTCAAGTATCAACATCTTCGTGAATGCATCGAATGATGGTAGAGTGAATACGGCACCCAAAGTCAGCTGATGGGTGTGGAAGCTAGAAATAAAGGCTGCATATTCTAATGGAAGCTTGTCCAATAAATCTTAAACCAATTGAGTATCCTTCTTGTCAATACTAGAATCCTTAAGCTTTTCTCTTAGCTCAGTTGCTTTCGTGACATAATCTTGGATTATATCATAATCCTTGGGATCCAACATTGTGAGTTCATTGTCAAGCTTGAAGCCCCTAATCTCATCAAGTTGACCATACATTTTTCTATAGATATCCCAAGCTTGTTTAACTATAGTACATTTCTCAATGTGAAAAATGAGATCATTTGATACATACTTTCTCAAAGTTCCAAGAGCCATAGAATTCTTAGTGAGCCATTCCAATTGAGCATTGGGATCAACTTTAAGATTTGTTGGTGTTGTTATTTTTCCATTAACTTACTCCATACTTTAATTTTTCATGATGCATAATTATGTGGAGTTAGAAGTGGAAATTTAGGAGAACCCATAGCAATAAAATGAAAGAGAACGAGATAGTGTAGGATTCTGCCAAGATCAAGGGCACAATGAAAAGCATAAAAGAGACAATAGAATGACAAGAACAAACTGTATTCTCATCAATATGCAAATGATCAACTGGATTAACCAATACAATGAATAGAGGCCTGCTTATATAGGCAAGGCCATATGGATGTATGAGCACACAAATATGACATGTGGCTCAATGAGAAACAAGGGTAGGTAAGAAATACTAAGGGTAGGTAGGAGAAATAATATAATATTCCACAAGAGGTGGATGACCCACCGAATGTGGAGTGTAATAGCAGAATAAGACCACAAAAGGTGGAATTTCTCCTACAATCTCTATCCCTATGTGCACACTTCCCTAAGTGTCTCAAATCCAAACTACGAAGAGATGCATTATCCTAAGTTAACTTAAGTAAGTGTAATAATATCCAAAATGAATATTTATTTACACCAACACCCCCCCTTAAGTGCAACTTAGGGGAATGAAGACTCAAGTCAACAATGCAAGATGGGTCCCGGCTACTAGACCATGATAGGTACCCATGTACAATATGCAAATGCAAGCAAAACTATGTAATGCAATCTCTCACAAACGGAGAAAGGGAGAAAACCCAGTGGGAAAAAACTCCCCCCCAAAAGAGAGATGAATGTACAAAAGAGTGTCAAAGAAGAATGACAAAACCTCAAAGAGGAAAAAGTCCCCCCCATAAGAGAGGAAGGAGAAGTCAGCTGACCCCACCTAATGACACATCCCGCACCCCCAAGAGAGCTCGCAACTACTGGAACTTACTCTCAGTGAAAGGTTTGGTGAATATGTCAGCAACCTACTCTGCTGTAGGACAATACTGCAAATCAATGACCTGCTCCTGGATGAGCTCTCGGATATAGTGCATATGAATCTCGATGTGTTTGGTCCGCTGGTGCTGGACCGAGTTCTTCGAGATTGCAATAACACTTTGATTGTCGCAATGTAGAACTGTCGGCCGTGGAGTGGTGAATCCAAACTCTGTGAGAATTTGCTAGAGCCAAATGGTCTCAGTCACTACGTTAACAGTGCCTCGATACTCAGCCTCAGTTGAAGAGAGAGAAATAGCATGTTGCTTCTTGCTTTGCCAACAAATGGGGCCCGAACCAAGGTGAAAACTGTAACCAGAAGTAGACTTACGATCACCTAGATCGCCAGCCCAATCAGAGTCTGTGTAACCAACCAAGCGAAGTCCTGTGCCTGCTGCATAGTGAATCCCATAGTGATGTGTACCTTGGATGTAATGAAGGATGCGTTTGGCGGCTTTCCAATGAAGCTCATGTGGATCCTGCATGAAGCGGGAAACCATGCCAACGGCAAATGAAATATCAGGGCGTGTATGAGTCAAGTAGATGAGACTACCCACAAGCTGACGATACAAAGTGGCATCAACTGGTGGAGAAGAACACTGAGCCTCAAGCTTGACTCCTAAAAGAAAGGGAGTCGGGGCAGGCTTACAATCAGCCATATGAAAGCATGCAAGTAGATAAAGAGCATACTTGGGCTGCGATAGTGTAATCCTGGAAGGTGACTGTGAAATCTCTATCTCGAGAAAGTAGTGCAAAAGACCCAAGTCAGTCATAGCAAATCTGTCATGCAAAGCAGATTTGACCCTGCTAATGATGGATGAAGTACTCCCTGTAATGATCAAGTCATCAACATAGAGCACAAGTATCAAATGAGAGTCATCCTGTCGCAAAATGTAGACATTCGGATCGGAATGACACCTGGTGAACCCTGCAGAAAGAAGAAAGGAATCCATCTTGGCGTACCAAGCCCTGGGGGCCTGCTTAAGGCCATAGAGAGATTTCCTTAGTCTGCAAACCAAGGAAGTATCCTGGACGAAACCCTGTGTCTGCTCCATATAAATCTCCTCATCAAGATCACCATGAAGAAAAGCACTCTTCACATCCATCTGATGTACAACCCAACCATGAGCTACAGCAATAGCAAGTGTCAAACGAATGGAGTTCATCTTGGCTACGGGTGCAAAGGTCTCAATATAGTCAACACCTACAACCTGTGAGAAACCTTTCGCAACAAGTCGAGCCTTATACTTATCCACACTACCATCCGCTACAAACTTGGTCCGATAGATCCACTTACATCGAACCATCTTTCTCCCCTTAGGGAGATGGACTAGATCCCATGTGTTGTTCCTCATTAAGGAACTATACTCTTCCTCCATATCTTGGTCCCACTCAGGAACCCCTGATGCTTCCCTAAATGTCTGTGGATCGGAAGCGGTAGCAATGCATGCATGTGGAAGATCCTGATGTTGTGATCGAGTTCTCCGTGTATCTGAAGTATCCCCAACAAGAGAACCCGTGGACTCAAGTGTCTGTCGAGCCCAACGAGGTCTAGGTGGAGGTGGAGAACGAGGCTCCTCAACCGCAAGTGGACCCTGCGGAGGTGTAACCCTGCGAGTTGGAGTTGAGGGAGTCTCATCATCTGAATCACTAACATCACTATCCACAATGGAGGAAGGTGGAGGAGGTAGAGAGGCTAAGCTAGGAGAGCTTTCCTCAAAGTGAACACTCCTCTCAATGAATACCTCATGTGTCTCTGGATCCATCAATCTGTATGCCTTAACACCCTCAGGATATCCAACAAATATGCAAGGCCGACTCTGAGGTTCCAATGCCTTGCGTTTCCGCGGAGGAATGCGAGCCCTTGCTGGACACCCAAAGACTCTGAAATGTCTCACAATCAGTTTCCTACCAGCCCAAGCTTCAAAAGGAGTAACACCTTGCAAAGCTTTGTGAGGAACCCAATTCTGGATGTGTGTGGCACAACTGATAGCCACTGCCCAAAAGGCGGGATCAAGAGAACGTGCATGTATCATATAGCTAGCCATTTCTTTGAGAGTTCTATTCTTGCGTTCTGCAACCCTGTTCTGCTGTGGAGTGTATGCAATAGAATGCTGAAGATCAATCCCCTCAAATGTACAAAAATCCTCAAGTCTCTTGTTCACATATTCCCTTCCATTATCTGTGCGAAGAATCTTGACCACTTTCCCTTATTGCTTCTCCACATGAGTCTTGAAGTCCTGAAATATGTCAAATGCTTCACTCTTATGAATGAGAAAGTAGACCCAAGTGAAGCGGGAGTAGTCATCAATGAAGGTAAGAACATAGCGGGCCTTACTAAATGAAGGTGCTGGAAATGGACCTGCTACATCGCTGTGAACAAGTTGAAGAACTTCCAAAGCTCTCCAAGTTTTCCCTTTATCAAACTTCTCTTCGGGATGCTTGCCCATGGAACAACCTGAACATACACCCTCTGAAAAACTGATTCGAGGTAGACCTGTGACCATGTCTTTAGTGCTGAGCTGCTAAAGATAGCGGTAGTTGAGGTGACCAAACCGCTCATGCCATAGCTTACTTTCTGAATTTGAATGAGTAAGCAAGGCCCTAGAAGGTGAACTTGGCACAAAGTGGGAGAATGAATAAAGCCTTGAGTTGTCATTGACTTGTCCCACTGCTACCAAGGCATCATCATCAAGTTCCTTTACCACAATTGAATCTGGTGTAAACTCAACCTTTTTCCCATTCCCATAGTGAGTGATTTGATAGATGGAGAGAAGGTTGGTAGACAAGTTAGGAACATAGAGAGCATTTTCAAATGTTCCATCATCCATGTCAACTGAACCTTTCCCTTCAACCTCTACTTGAGTGTCATCACCTATGTAAATGTGAGGTACCTTAGATGGCTCCAATGAAGAAAACTGCTCCTTTGTAGAACCCATGTGATATGAGGCACCCAAGTCAAGTATCCATTGCTATGAAGAACCTATTGTAGCCACAAATGCTTGCCCTTTTCCCTTAGACTATGAGGAGAAGAAGGAGATGAATCCTTCTTTGTGTAGGTGGATGGCAAGTTGATGTTGTTTTTCTTGAGAAGATTGGTTAACTCATCCACTTGCTTTGCGTGGCATCGATGCTCATCATGACCATACTTCTTACAATATGCACAAGTTGGTTTATCCTTCTTAGGTGGTGTCCCCTTCTTGGAAGAGGATGAAAAATCACCTTGTGATGGAGAGGATGATTGTCATTTTTCCTAGTGTGGCTTAGACTTGGATTGCTTCTTCTTCTTGTTGGAATCTTTGCCTTGACTTCCTTGATTCCCTTGATTAGCTACCAAAGCCTTGGACTTTGAAGACTTGAGAAACCCCATGTTCAACAACTTAGATTGTTCCAATATTAACATTTCTGTGAAAGCATCAAATGAAGGCATAACATAAGAACTCCCCACTGTCAAACGATGAGTTTGGAAGCTAGATACAAATGCTGCATATTCTGGTGCAAGCTTGTCCAACAAGTTGAATATCAATTGAGCATCCTTTTTGTCAATTCTACAATCCTTAAGCTTTGCTCTTAGCTCATTTGCTTTGGTGACATAATCTTGGATTGTATCAAAACTCTTGGGATCTAAGTTGGTGAGCTCATTGTCAATCTGATAGCCTCTGATTTCATCAACTTGTCCATACAATTTCTGAAACATA
Source organism: Cryptomeria japonica (assembly GCF_030272615.1). Taxonomy (NCBI): domain Eukaryota; kingdom Viridiplantae; phylum Streptophyta; class Pinopsida; order Cupressales; family Cupressaceae; genus Cryptomeria; species Cryptomeria japonica. The sequence continues at coordinate 66,835,089 of NC_081407.1, read as the reverse complement.
TCCCAAGCCTCCCTGATTGTTTTACACTTCTCAATGTGAAAAATGAGGTCATCTGATACATACTTGCGTAAGGTTCCAAGAGCCATGCAATTCTTTGTGAGCCATTCTAATTGAGAAATTGGATCAGCCTTAGGATCAGGTGGTGTTGTTATTGTTACATCTATGTAGTGTGTGAGACCATTTTCCATTAGTTTACTCCATACTTTAATTTTCCATGATGCATAATTATGTGGAGTTAAAGGTGGAAATTTATTAGGACTCATTGCAACAAGAATGGAAAGAGAACAAAGAGAGGCACAATCACACAAGACACCCCCCCAAATTCACTCAATCAAAGAACCCCCCCCCAAATGTGATGATTTTGGCACTTTATAAGTAGTGCGTATACAATGGGCCACTTGCAAAAAATGGCAAAGTGGACTTCTGATTTACAATTTTACAACTGCCTCAATAAGGCCAAAAGAGACTCAAACTGATAATGCAAGAGATCTAACCAAGATCCAAGCAATTTACAAGTACCTAATAGGCCAAATAAGACCAATATCTGAAAGTACAATTTTCACTCAAAATCTCTAAAATCTGATCATAGATTCTGAAAGTAGATGAACAAATAAGCACTTTCAAAAAAAATGGCACCTGAAAAGGAGGTCGTATGAGCTCAAACGAGGCCTTTGAAGTTGTAGAATTGAGGATTGGACAGGTACAGCTGAAAGAATCCAAAAATTTCAAAAAACCTATGCACCAAAATCAGAAAATAACCACACCACTGGGAAGATCATGAAATTCTAGCCCATTTCAAAAAAAATTGCACCAAAAAAGGAGCAAAAATGAGCAAGATATGGCCTTCCAAAGTTGAACTGCAAAACTGAAAAGCCCAATGGAGAGGGGTTAATAATTTTCAAAAAGTGTTGATGTGGTGCTAACGTCAGCAAGTCACTGTGTTAAATTTGACGGTCGTATGACCGTCGCAAAAACTTTGCCTCCCTGCTGATTGGGCGTCCGTACTGTACAGACTGCTGACTGGGCAGGTGACTGTGTAGGCCGTACGAATGATGTGGCACTGTAAGGACGGACTGCGTGGCACGGTGACTGTGCTGCCATACGGTCAACGTGGCGCGATGACATGGCGTACGGAGGTATGCCGTGTGTGCCGCGTGGCGGGGTCCCGTGGCGGGGTCCCGATTACTGATTGGGTGTCTACGTGGCGGTCGCTGGAGGTGACGGGACAACGTCAGAGGTCTTTGGCTGGCGGCGACGCCGGAGGGCTGGCGACAGGAGTCTGCGCATCACCGGAGCTGGAGGCGCGGTGGTGTGCGGAGCGGTCGACGGTTAGAGCGGCTGGTGGGAGGGAGCACGGCGGTGGCGCAGTGTTCGGAGCGGCCGGCGGGAGGAAGCACGGCGGCGGTGCGACGTTCGGAGCGGCCGGCGGGAGGGAGCATGGCGGCAGCGGGTACAACACAAGTACATACCAGCAAAACCTGCAACACTCGTACAGCGGGGGGGGTTTGCGGACCCCCAAAAAACTTTGCCTTTTTTTTTTTTTCTCGAAATTTTTCCATTTTTCGAAATTTTTTAAAAAAATTTCGAAATCCGTACGATAATAGCCAAAATGGGGAAAAAAAATTTCTCACCAAAATAGGTCGATTTTATAGTCGAAATTCATGGAAACGGCCTCCCGGATTCAACGGTGATGTCCAAATCGCTATATGATGCCCCCCAAAAATGAAGATCCCCAAATCCGAAAATAGAAGCCTTCCACGATGTCTCCAAAAACCGATCAATGAAGCCCCAATAGCTCTGATACCATGTAGGATTTTGCCAAGATCAAGGGCACAATAAAAAGCATAAAAGAGACAATAGAATGACAAGAACAAACTGTATTCTCATCAATATGCAAATGATCAACTGGATTAACCAATACAATGAATAGAGGCCTTCTTATATAGGCAAGGCCATATGGATGTATGAGCACACAAATATGACATGTGGCTCAATGAGAAACAAGGGTAGGTAGGAAATACTAAGGGTAGGTAGAAGAAATAATATAATATTCCACAAGAGGTGGATGACCCACCGAATGTGAAGTGTAACAACAAAATAAGACCACAAAAGGTGGAATTTCTCCTACAAGCTCTATCCCTATGTGCACACTTCCCTAAGTGTCTCAAATCCAAACTACGAAGAGATGCATTATCCTAAGTTAACTTAAGTAAGTGTAATAATATCCAAAATGAATATTTATTTACACCAACAGATAGAGAGAGACACAATCACACAAGACACCCCACCAAATTCACTCAATCAAAGAATGCCCCCCACAAAAAATAAAAATAAAAAAATGATGATTTGGACTTTATACTTAGTGCATGTACAAAGGGCCACTTGCAAGAAAGGGAAAAGTGGGCTACCAATTTTAAGATTAGAATTGCCTCAAATAGGCTATAGAAGACTCAAACCAATAATGCACAAGATCTAAGTTAAGATCCAAGCAAATTAGAAGTACCAAATAGATAAAAAAAGACTAAGTTCTGAAAGTACAATTTTTACTCAAAATGTTGAAAAACTAATAGGACCATGTGAAAGTAGACAAAAAAATTATGCATTTAAAAAGAATGATACTTGAAAAGGAGGTTGTATGAGCTTGAACGGAGCCCGAGAAGTTGCAGAATTAAGGATTGGACATGTACAATTATGAAAAATTAAAAATTCTAAAAAAGCTATTGACCAAAATCAGAAACTAATCACACCACTGCAGAGAGCATATTGAAAAATTAGCCCAAATAATAAAAAAAGTTGCATTTAAAAAGGCCTTAAAATGACCAAGTTATGAGCCTTCAAAGTTGGACTACAAAAACAAAAAAACTCAAATGGAGAGGGGTCAAAGTTTTTTCAAAAAGTGCTAATGTAGTGTTGACGTCTGTAAGTCATGAGCATAAATTTTGATGGCCATATGGCTGTCATGCCAAAATACCCCCTGTGTGGTAGTACATATTGATGACATTAGCAATACAAAATGTTGATGTGGCAGCTAACAAGGCTGACATGTGTCGTATAGATGCTAGCGTGGTAGGTACGAATTTGCTAACATGTCATATAGACAGGGTGATGTGGCACTGTATAATTGATGATGTGGCATGTATAAAAGCTTACATGACACACTGATGTGACAATACAGATTGCCTATGTGGCGAGCTGAATGAGCCACTAATTGTGTGTATGATAGAATGATGTGGCCGAATTAGGGATTGTCGTGTGGCGGCCTATGTAGTAATGACTGTGTAGGTACAAAACAATGGAGAGGTGTCACATGTCAACTATCAAGCAAGCCAAAACACACCGTGTGGCATTGTTGTGGCGACAACTAGGCAGGGGCTAGCGAATAAGATCGCACCACGTGACATTGACTAGCGAAAGAAAAGAGGCCATGTGCCAGCCTGTGTGTTGTTAACAGAGGGGCCCCATGGTGGTGGATTAGGCGGTAGAGGCCATGGCGGTGTTGGAGAAGCAGGGACCCAACCATAGTGGTGAGAAGACAACTTGTAGAGGAGGTGTCTGTAGGGGTTGCTAAGAAGTTGAGGTGGTAGAGGAGCCCAAGGGGAGGATGTCGATGGAAAAACTAGGAGAAGTGGCCATGAAATGGTGGTTGTGGATAGTGCTTCATCATGACAGAGGATGGTAGCGGTGGGGTAGGTATAGAGGGCTACAAAACCTACAGGGAACGACAGGTAGAAGGTATAGGGGGTGTGTCATGGGACCCCCCAAAAATAATATATATTTTTTTCTAAACAATATAAAAAACTATGAATTAAAATATAAGAATTTAAAAAACTTCGCAGAAAAAAATATTTTTTATTTTTATTCTAAAAAATCATACTGTACTGCCTAGGAGGTTAATTTATTTTTTTTGATGCTCCAAAAATGTCTTTTGCCCAATATAGGCAAATTTATAGTCAAAATTTATGGAAATGACCTTCTTGACTCAATTACGCTGTCGGATTTGATGTAGGAAGCTCCAATTGATGTTGGTTCTAGATCTAAATCTGAAATACACCAAGATCTCTCCATAATGACTACCCAATGACTCTGATACCATGTAAGAATTTGTTGATAATAACCAAGATCTAGAGCCCAATGAATAGCACAAAACAAGAGAGAAAAAAATTGATAAGAACAAACTGTATTCTCATCAAGATGCAAAAAATGATCAACTGGATAAACCATACAATGGATATAAGCCTGCTTATAAAGGCAAGGCTATAGGGAAATGAGAGCACACAATCATGACATGTGATCCAATGAGATACAAAGGTAGGTAGGAGAAATAATAGAATATTCCACTAAAGGTGGATTACCCACCGAAGGTGGAATGTGACAACAAGATATCACCATAAAAGATGGAATTTCCCCTATAACCATCTTCCTTAGATGCACACTGAACCTTAAGTGTCTCATATGCAAACTACAATGAATGCATTATCCTAAGTCAACTTAAGTAAAGTGTAATTATGAGACATAATTCACAACAACAAGATGAACCTTGTAGATCTTCTTTTCAATTTCTCTCATTTCTTGATGCAGATGTTTCAGTGTTGTTCTAGTAGATGTTGTGTACTTTGGAATCATTGTAATTGTATCATTTGTATATTGGACACTCCCTTAGGGAGATTGATATAATTTGATGTATTGCAATATAACTTGATGTAATCAAAGAAATGTAATTCTAGATTAGTATTAAGTGGTCCAATGTTGGTATCGACCACTCTTTGTGATTGGATGTATCATTATATCTTATGCAAATGTTATCATAGGAACACTTAGATTGGTATTTAAAATGAACGTAGTGATACATATCTATGTTCATGCATTTTGTAATTTTATGATATTTCATTATGTTCTTCGATGCTTAGATAATGTTTAGAGCGTTGTTTAGGTAGCAACAATAGGGAACCAACTGGAGGACTTAGTTAGGTGAATGTTTATCTTCTGCATGTGCAAATGTTATATTTAATTTCATAACGAGTTATTAATGTAATGTGATTTATTTTACACAAAATATTGCTATGTTTAATTGGTTAGTTAGTTGTTGTTGTCCTTTGGGGTTCCTTAGCGAGACGTTACACATCCCATGAGCATATGACGACAGTTTCGATGTGATAGGCCTAAATAGGCTCACAATGATCCAGAAGAAGGTAAACTAAAGCAAGGGCCTAAAAATGAGTGTGAAATTGTAAGGAGTTACAATTTTACAACACTACAATAATATTATGTGTGATGTGCAATGATAGATGATTTTATTTATAGAAGCATGAGTGATTATAAGTGTGACTCAATCAAATAGGGATCCTTCAATAGGCTTGAATGGTGGATGGAGTGATCCAAGATAGCTGAAATAACTTATGGGTCATGTATTTAATATTTATTTTAAATATATAATAGAAATATTTTAGTACAAGAGTCGACACATAATGACTAATTCAAAAAGGGTTGGCCTAGGCCCATGATTAAATTTTGAATCCAAAATTTTAAGAGTAGAGTCTATAGGTGAAAACAAACTATGTCAAATATACATACACAAAAATAAACTTAAAGAAGAACAAAATTAACTTATAACGATTAATTAAAAAATCAATAAAAAATATCAAACCAATCAAAATCATATAATAAAACAATCTAAACAAAAGACACTATCAAAATCAAATCCAAAAATTCAAATCACATCAACATGATTTATAAAAACCTAACATCTACAATCTCAAGAAGATCAAAATACAATATTTACAATTCCCACCCTAACAACTCTTATAGACCAAAACATGGGAAAGATGATCTACCCCGTGGAATCCCACATAAAGACAGAGAAAATGAATTTTCCATCACCATTGGAGGGGGGTCCCTACAATCCCTTATTTAAACCCAATAATAATTTCAAATGTCTACAAATTGGGGCTAGGCAAAAGGGTCCTTGGTCATGATTACATCCCTGCCCTTTATATGGGTCACGGGTGTGCAGATTAAAGTGCGTGCATTTTACTTTTTATTGGGGGTGGTGGCGTACTCAAAAAGTAGTTATGACCCGTCACACGCTCAACGGTCGCCTGTAACGGCTACTTTTCAGCCCGGGCAGCCTGCCTGCCTGCCCGGCCCCGCCCAGTCCTTATCCAGACAGCTAGGGAACAAATTTTTAGCATATTGTTTTCATCATTTTTGTCTGTGATTCTCTCTGGGCTACGATCAGTAAAATTTCAATTTTGACTGGTTCAGATTTAGGTATCATATGGAGATGAGTTGGATTTTGTAAGTGATGCTCATCATAACATGCTGATTTAGTAATCATTGAGAATGTTGTTTAGCCACAGTTATTGTTTCTCTACTGTAGATGAACCAATCCATTCATGCAACTTATGCTTTGTGATGCCCACATCAATGAGGAATATGATCCAGAGTATAGTGTCCGTATAAAGGTGTCTTTAGAGATTGATGTAAAAAAAGTTATATACAGTTATATTTAGGAGTTTAAATGGTATTGTGGATTGTGGAAACATTGTGTAAGATTGAGTATCATCAAAATTTAGGATTAAGGAATAATAAAAAATTTAATTAGATATTTGAGTGGTGAATCTTGTGAAGGAAGCTAAGGGGATATGTCATTAGGGATAATAGTAAATCTTGATGTAGTGATTCAACGTCTGTTGGTTGAACTTGAGACCTCTTTGAAAGAAGATAGGTTGACTCTTGATCAGAATTCTTTGGTAAGGTTTGTCTTTAAGCCACCATGATCGAGTCAGAGCTGTTCTTTTGCTGTGGTTCTGTTGTTTCGTGGGGTTTGTTTTGCTAGTTTAGTTGTTCTTGTTTCTGTGTTATTGCTACATGTAGTTGTTGCTTGTTCTTGTTGAACAAGATTTTTGCGCTCTCTCAAAACCCTCTTCAAAAGCCACAAATAACTTCAAGTTAGATTTTATTGGAGATACCCTTTCAAAACCCTCTTCAAAAGTCCTTATCTATTAAATATAACTTCAAGTTAGATTTTATTAGAGGACAAGGTGAAAAAGAGAGATTTGATAATTTATAAGGACTTAATTTGTAAGCCATTAAAATATTTATAATAGTTGAGTTTATATTAGTGATAAATAGAGTTACAAATTTTCAGTATTATTATGACTAATAGTTTGTAGAATAATGATTTTTCAAAGAGATAGTAGAATATATTAATGGATTTTGTAAGGTAGTGGACATTTAAATATAAAATATATTTCTAAATTTATTTAATTATTGTAAAATCTAAGAGATAATTAAATACCAATCTTGTATATAAATCTATACATTAAACATACCAAAATTTCCTCGTTCTTTCTTTACATAAATTTATAAATAATTGTTTATTATTTAAATAAATAACTATTATACTTATTTGTTATTGATGCTCTGCAAAAAGGATTAGAAAATCTGTTTGATAGCAACACACACAAGAGCACAAGAAACAAACGTTAGTGTTAGCAACAAAAGATTATCCTAAACAGGCATATCAAGAGAGATATTAAGCATGAAATAGAAAGCATATAAACATAAAATGAAATAGCTAATCAAGATGCTCATAGTTGCTCCTCCCTTGTTCCTCTCCTCTCCAAGTCCCAAATGAGTGTAGCTCTCAGCTTTTAGCACTAGCCATGGATGCCATATGGAGATTCAAGATGATTGAATATGATAAGCAAATACTATGCAAGAGTAGATAGTGATGCTATGAAAAAGCTCTATGCTAATGCCAATATAACAACAATACTCTAAAATGCTTCTCCTTTGCTTGAGGAGAAGGGTTCTATTTATAGAAGAAATAGGGAAATGAAGGGTTAAGATTGAGCAATCTTAACAAGGGTTAGGATTGAAAGTTGGGGATCCATGTGCACAATTGGCACCAATAAAATGGTGACAAGTTTCAACATAGGATTGGGTTGAGAGAAGAGGTTGGAGGCATTAAAGACCTAAGAAGACCTCATGGTTATCTAGAAGGTAAGGGTCAAGTCTAAATTAAGATTACCCACTGGATTAAGAGTTAACCCAAGGATAAACCTTTGTGCAAATGTTTAAGAGATAATCATGGTCAAAGCATTAATGGCCTGATGAGACCTTTGGGTTGGGTAGAGGTTGAGTCAAAACAAATGTTTTAACCATGTGGGAGGGTTTGAGGTAACCATTAATGGTTATTGGAGACTTTGGGGATTAAGTGGTTGAAGGTTGAAAGCCTTCAATGGTTATCAAAGACTTTGAGCCATTTAGTGGTTGAAGGTTGAAAGCTTTCAAAGGTTATCCAAGACTTTGAGGGTTAATTTGTTGAACACACAAAGCATTAATTGCTTTTCAAAGACTTTGGAGTCTTTGAGAAGTGACTCCAATTTGCTTAGGAATGTGACAATATTTAAGGGATGGATTAGGCTAATTAGGAAGGGTTTAGAAGAATCTAGAAGGGGTTTAGGCATGCAAGTGGATTTTGTAGGAAAATGCAAGTGGGAGAAATTTTGGTATTTTCAATTAAAATAAAATCATTTATTTCAATTAAATGGTGTAATTTGCATTTGGATAAATATTCAAATAAATATTAATTTATTTAAATGAGAAAATGAAGATAAAGCATTTAAATGCTTGAAGACTTTGAGGAAAACCATTAAAGGCTTGAAGACTTTAAGGAAAACCATTAAAGTCTTAAGAAGACTATAGAAGGAAGCCATCAAGTTTGAAGACTTTAAAGCCATCAAGTTTGAATACTTTAAGGGAAACCATTAAAGGTTTCAAGTGGGTGAGGATAAATAGGATTTTAAATAAATAATTTATTTAAAATAGTTGTGCAACTTGCTTTTGTAGGAAAATACAAGTGGGTGGAGGATAAAGGTGATTTAAATAAATTATTTATTTAAAATAATTGTGCAACTTGCATTTGTAGGAAAATGCAAGTGGGTGGAGGATAAAGGTGATTTAAATAAATGTTAATTTATTTAGGTGGGATTTTGGGGGATTTAAATAAATATTAATTTATTTAAATGTGAGAGAATATTTAATTAAATAAATATGATTTATTTATTTAATTAATGGTCTGAATTTGGTTAAGTGAATTAAATCAAATAAATTGAATAATTTATTTAATTAATAGGAGAAGAGGGTTAAGATGAATTAATTAAATATTAATTTAATTAATTATTAATTGATGGTTAAATAATCAAATAAATACTAAATATTCATTTAATTAAGTGGACAGATTTATGTGACTACATTTGCCCCTCTTTGAGACGGTGCAGTTTATCGCATCGTTTCAAAGAAAGAAAAATAGGTGTGAAGAAATGCCCCATAAAATGTAAATTTAATGGGTGGTATGCCCCCTCGAGAGATGGGCCGAATTTTTTTTGAAAAATCGGGCGATCTCTCGAAAAAGAATGAAAAGCGGAGGGGAGGTAGAATAGAAGAAATTAGAACTAATGATGAAAGAATGGGAAAAAATGGAGTGAATATGAAGAAACAACAAGCCAGCGAGTACCCTGAGGTCATGCAAGAGATACATAGCAGATGTAGTGTGGGGTTTTGATTGATGCTATACAATTGATCAAAATTGTTTGGACAATCTAGTGCAATCGGTTTAATTGCCCCAGTCAAGTCAAAGCGTGACAGTTGATGTCAGTTGGTCGCTTGGACATGATAAAGTCTGAGTAAGTGAATCAAAGTGACCTGATGTGACTTAGACAATTGATGTAATTGCCCGATGAAGTCAAGGTATATGAAGCAAAATACTCGTTGAGACGTAGACAATTGATGTAATTGTCCGTTGGATTGTGTTTGATTGGCTAATCAATTGATAGTATGTGCGTGTGATGGATGGTTGTGGGGAATCATGGCAACCCCGTTGAGACTAGGTCATTGTGATAAATGCCTGATGTAGTCTAGGATTACCATAATCGATTACCTGTTGAGACCCGAAGATACTTGATCAGAGTATCTGTTGATAGTCTAGGTGTGTGGGAGTCGATGTATCTGTGTAGATAGAGTAACTGGCTTAATTTTGTGGATGAGTGAGGATGGGAAGCGATGAAGGGATTAGGATGATGTTGATTATTGAGATGGGGAGGGTGAGGGGGAATTTGATGTTAGATAGAAGATATGGAGGACTAGGATCGAGTCCTATGGAAGAAGATGAGTAAAATAGAGTATGCATTATTATGACTATGTATGCATGATATGCAGCTATTATGAATGTAGGGATGGGTGGAATGCAACGAAATGCAATATATACAAATGAGATGGAATGATGATCCATGGTGCTTTATTTTTCATCATTGAGCTTTAAAATGTTGTAAGAAAATACAAGCAACTTGACATAAAGATTCAAGATGACCAGAGTATTTCTTACATGGATTTTTATATAGCAAGTTAATACAAGCAACTTGATATAATGGATCAAGTTGACCTGAGTATTGCTTGCGGAACAGACAAGGATTATCTCTGTTCATGCATGACTTGGATCGTCCTCCTTGATCTTAGGCTGATCATATCCTGAGACAAGTTCATACCATACTAAGAGATAAAAACCTTTATCCAATTTGGATGAGGTAGGAAGAACCAAAGGAAGAGCATTGTACCTGCAAACAAACAGTATATACATAAAGAATAAAGAATAAGGATCCTTGGTAATGGTGCATGCCCATATGGTCGAGGTATACGCTGTAGTCAGCAAGCCGTAATGATCTATGATTGCATTTGGCATAAGATCACGTAGCTTAGTGAACTTCCCACGTAGACACCATTAGTACATGCCCCAGAACTTCATCGGAAATAATGCGCAAATGATACAAAACAATGCTGAAAGATCCCGATACAGATAAACGAACGATTGTACTCACAAATCAACCAAGTATTTGATAGCTTAACATAATTTTCTTGTCAAAGAAAACATCATCTTGTCTTTGTTTTGGTAAGGAAGGATGCATCCTTGTTTAAAGACAGGTTTGGATTTGTTGATGTCGATTGGTTTGGTGTGATTGGTAAATGGTCATTTGTGTGAGTAGTTTGTCAATGTTTGTTTTGCATCTGATTGGATGAATATGTACAAGGTGTTGTCATGTTTGTGTGTGATTTTTGATGGGTTTTTCGATGTTTTTGGATTTTGTGAGTCATTTTTGAATGTTTTTGTATTTTGTGAGACATTTTTGAATGTTTTTGTATTTTGTGAGACATTTTTGAATGTTTTTGTATTTTCTTCAGGACATTTTCTGAATGTTTTTGTATTTTCTTGATGATTGCTTGAATGAAGAGCGTAATGATATATAAGACAATGTAGAATCCACTTCCATTACGAGGGTAAGGGTATTGCCCCCAGTTTGTAGACCTGACTATGAAAAGGTGAAATGCTAGATGTATGTGTGCATGAATGTGATCGCAACGAGCCTGAAAGATATTGGAGCCATTGCCTTTACGAGTGGCGCCTGTTTGCCAGGTTTTTACCATCGTACTTACCCAAGGTGCCACCGGAGTGGTTGTTCAACGTTTGGATGCATGATTTTTCTTTACTTTTTTGAATGTTTTTGTATTTTCTGATATGTAGGGGAGCCTGATGCCTTGTACACCTTAGGTATAAAACCTTTTGAGGTGCATGCTGTTGATTGGATCTGCGAGCGGTTCTCCTTCTGGTGTAGCCAACTGATATGCCCCGGACCCGAACACAGCAGTGACAACATATGGGCCCAGCCAGTTTGATTCAAACTTACCTTGATGTTCTCTATTTGGTTGGTTGCAAGGATTTTCTCGAAGAACAAGATCACCTACCTCAAATGTACGAGATCTAACTCGGTGATTGTAACTTCTACTCATGCGCTGCTGATAGGCTTTTAGGTGATTGTATGCAGCTTGTCTTTTCTCATCAAGTAACTCTAAGTCCTGAAGGCGTGAGACTCTGTATGCTTCATCATCGATGAGATTATGCAAGGAAACTCGTAAGGATGGTATCTCGACCTCAATAGGCAAGATAGCTTCTGCACCATAGACCAATGAATAAGGAGTTGCACCTGTAGGGGTTCGAATGCTAGTTCGATATGCCCATAATGCTGGATTCAATTGAACATGCCAATCACGACCGGCATCATTGACTGTCTTCTTTAGGATTCTCAATATGTTTTTATTGGATGCTTCGGCTTGACCATTGCCTTGTGGGTAATAGGGAGTGGAAAAGCGGTGTTGGATATGAAATTTCTCACAAAGTTCACGGACATCCTGATTTTTGAAAGGGAGACCGTTATCTGTGACAATAGACATGGGTACACCATACCGGCAGATGATGTAATTGAGGATGAATGAGGCGATCTGCTTGCCGGTGACTTGGGTAAGTGGAACAGCTTCGATCCACTTGGTGAAATATTCGGTGGCGGTAATAATGAATTTATGGCCATTGGATGAAGATGGATGGATTTTACCCACAAGGTCAAGGCCCCATTGACAAAAAGGCCATGGTGTTGTGATTGGTTGCAGTTCTTGAGCTGGTGCATGTATTAGGTCGCCATGAACTTGACATTTCTTGCATTTCCTGACAAAGTAGTAGGAATCCTTTTCCATAGATGGCCAATAATATCCAGCTCGCAAGAGTTTCTTGGCGAGTGACGGACCACTTGAATGAGTCCCGCAAATTCCTTCATGTACCTCTTCCAAAACCTTTGTTATCTCATCTTGTTCCAGACATCGAAGGAGAGTACCATCAAGACCGCGTCGGTATAGGGTTTCGGCAATAATGGTATATCGAGCAGTTTGGCGAATGAAGGTTTTACGTTGGTTATTTGATTGGTTGGGAGGAAGGGTGTGATCGCGGAGATAGGTGTAGAACTCACCGTACCATGGGGATTCAGAACCAACAAGGCAACATATCATTTCAGATTCGGGGATATCATAAGCGGGAATCCAAAGTTGTTCTACCAAGAACTCGTAGCGTGTTGAATTCTGTGGAAGATCTAGTAGAGATGCGATGGTAGCCATAGCGTCAGCAGCTCGATTCTGATCTCTTGGTATCTGCTCAAAAGTGATAATAGTAAATGATGTCTTTAGAGTGTCCACCATTTGCTTATATGGCATGAGTTTATCATCCTTGGTCTGATACTCATCTGTTGCTTGTCGAATGACTAGTTGGGAATCGCCATATACTTGCAGTTCTTTTAATTTCCATTGTATGGCTAATCTGAGTCCTGTGATCAAGGCCTCATACTCTGCTATGTTGTTTGTGCATGGAAATGTGAGCCTGTAAGACTTCGGGATGCTATCACCTTGAGGTGTGATAAACAGAATGCCTGCCCCCGAGCCGTGCCTAGTGTATGAACCATCAAAGTATAATTTCCATGACTGTGCTTCTGTAATCATGAATATCTCTTCATCTGGAAAATTGGAAATGAGAGGATGATCGCCTATGAGAGGTGCATCAGCCAACTGATCTGCAATAACTTGACCTTTGATAGCTTTACGGTCCACATACTCAATGTCAAATTCACTTAGAATCATTACCCATTTGGCCAAGCGACCTGTCAATGCTGCTTTGCTGAGTAAATACTTGAGTGGATCAATCTTTGCAATGAGTTGTACCTTGTGTGTTAATAGATAGTGCCGCAATTTAGTGGCTGCCAGGATTACTGCTAGGCAAGCTCGCTCAATAGGTGTGTAATTGAGTTCATAGCCAACCAGTGTACGAGAGATGTAGTATACAGCACACTCTTTGCCTTCTGCATTATGTTGTGCCAGTAATACACCTAATGCTGTACTTGTCGCTGAGATATAAAGTAACAACGGTCTACTTGGATCTGGTGGCATCAACAATGGTGGATTCATGAGATAGTCTTTAAGCGCCTGAAATGCTTGCTGGCATCGGGCATCCCACTGAAAGCGGATGTTCTTGTGTAGCAGGTGTGTGAAGGGGTGACACTTATCAGCCAATTGTGCAATGAATCTGCGGATGGATTGAAGCCGTCCTTGTAGTGTCCTTAGCTGACTAATATTCCTTGGAGGTGGCATGTCCATGATTGCCTTAACCTTTGCTGGATCGACCTCAATACCTTTGCTTGAGACAATGTATCCTAGAAGCTTCCCGGAGGTCACTCCGAAGACACATTTATTTGGGTTGAGTCGAACATGGTATTGTTCCAGTCTATCAAAGATTTTATCTAAGATGTGAAGATGTCCTTCTCTAGTAAGTGATTTTGCTAGTAAATCATCCACATAATCTTCCATTATAGTATGCATCATGTCATGGAAGATGGTGGTCATTGCTCTTTGATAGGTCGCTCCTGCATTCTTTAGACCAAAAGGCATTACATTCCAGCAGTATGTGCCCCATGGACATGTGAAGGCTGTCTTATGTTGGTCCTCTAGTGCGATCTTTATTTGATTGTATCCTGAAAAGCCATCCATGAGTGAAAGCATAGCATGTCCTGCTGTCAAATCTACTATGATGTCAATATTTGGTAGAGGGAAGTCATCCTTAGGACATGCTTTATTTAGATCTCTGAAGTCTGTACAAATGCGGATGCCCCCTTTTGGTTTGCCAACTGGCACAATATTGGAGATCCATTCTGCATAATCAATTGGTCTAATGAAACCAACATCTAGGAGTTTCTTGAGTTCTGTTTTGACTAGTACGGCAATCTGAGGATGCATCTTACGAAGTTTTTGCTTGACAGGTTTGGCTCCTTTTGCTACTGTGAGATGATGCATAACTAAATCCGGATCAAGCCCAGGCATGTCTGCATATGACCATGCAAAGTTGATCTGACGCTGCTGGAAGAACTCTATAAATGTAGGTTGTTCCTCTGGAGTGAGAAGAGATGCCAGATGTATGATATGAGGGTTTTCAGGAGTCCCCACATTGTATTCTTTGGTCTCCTCAATGAGGATCGTTGATCGTTCCTGTTGTGTATTAGCAGGGAGAATGTCAAACCCTTCATCCTCAGGCGCCTCAGAGAGGTTTTCACCGTTGGATACGCTCTTTCTTTTTACTTTTATTGGATCAAACAGTGCCACAGTGTGGTTTTCACTGGAAGATCCATGTTTTATTGTTATATTTTTGCAGCTGAAGGATTTGGCATCCGCCCCGAAGTATGCTGCGCTATTAAGTTCAATGGCGAATCCAGCTTTGTGATCCCCGCTTGGTAGATTATCCCTTAATTCCAAAAAGTCAATGATAGCCTCATCGTTCTGGAAGAGGTCAAGACATGGGGGATTTGGTTGGTTCCATTCAATGAGTTCAGGGTGGATAATGGGCATTACTTCATCGATTAAGTTAAGTGCGGGAGATGTATCAGTGAGGGTTAAGACAGTGTGGTGAAGGTCGTTGATGGTACTCTCCCTGTCAGAATCAGGTGTAGGATGAGACGTAGGGTCTGTGGAAGATGTTTCCAGCTCAGGTACCCAAGTGGTCTTTATCTGTGCTTCTCCGTAAACAGGGATGTCTTTGCGGGGTGGAGGTGGTGATGTGTCTTCCTCATCTGAAGTGTTAAGTTGCACTGAATCGAATTCCCACTCATGTGAGTCGGTCTCTGAATCACTCTCCAACATCCGATTGCTATACCATACTGGGATGTCTTTGGAGTTAAACACGGCAGGTGTGATTGGTTTATGTATCCTTGTAGTGATCGGTGCTACAGGAACCGTGATGGGGTTAAAAGGATTTGTCACTGGAAGTATTGGTAGTGTTGCCTCAATGGCTTCTGTTGGAATGGCTGGTGCCATAGATGCTGTTGTGGGTTCTGATATAGTTGCTGCTGCTATTGGTGTTTTTGATGGGATTACGGGTTCATTTGGTGGGATGATTGGTATTGTAGATGGTTGTGGTGGGTTTGTGAGCCTCGATGGGGCAGTGGGGATAGTGCTTGATGGTGCTTTGATTATGAAAGGTATCCTCTTTGCAGTAGGTGGGCAAAATGGTTTGCTGGGTTTTCCTTTGAATCTGAGTTTAGGAAGGATCTCTTTTTCAAAGCCAAGGCCTGTATTACCTTTGGGCTTGAATTCTGGTAGTAGAGGTTCGTGTCGTCCTTGTTTGCAGTATCCCAAAGCACTCTGACCATCATATCCCATTCTTTGCATAATGAGGAGGCCTTTGCCATATTGTTCCGTAGGAAGTGTAACTTGCGGTTTGTCAGTGGTGATGGGATCTTTATAGATCCAGTCCGCTAGGTCCTCATCTTGTGTTTCTTCCTCTTGACTCTTTCCAAGGATGAAAGGCGTTAAGGCACATGCTGGCGTGATTAGTGGTTGCTGGAGCAACTGCTGTGGTTTACCATGTGTTCTAGGAGAAGTGGGCATTTGTCCCACACAAAAGAGCTGACTCAAGTTGTATTCTCCAGGACCTTCCTCTGCGACTTTCATTTTAAGCTTTTCTTGCTTGGGCATAGGGGTGTTCGAACTGGCAAGAGAGGTGGGACTTACATATGATGTAGAGGAAATGGCTTCCCTATTATTAGGAACAGTAATCTCTGGTTGATGGCTGATATTATGGCAAAATGCAAAGGGATTTGCGTCGCCCAGGATTGTGATCTCGACCCCGTTATGTGGGAACTTGATACATTGATGGTAGGTAGATGGAACAACTTGCATGGCATGTATCCAAGGTCTCCCTAATAATAGATTATATGGCAGAGGAAGGTCCAGAACCTGACAAATTATGTGTTTTACCACAGGGCCCACTCGGATGGGTAGTACCACAGCTCCTTTGGATGAACGCTCTGCATCATCATAGGCCTTGATGGTGATCTTCTTGCGAGGATCCACTGATTCTAGTGCATATCCCAATGCTGTGACCAACTGAAGTGTGCAAATGTTTAGGCCTGCTCCATTATCGATCAAGACTCGCTTGATCCTGTGTTGGTTGACAAAGCCTTCAATGTGGAGTGAGGCGTTATGAGGTTGTTGGAAAGAAGAGTTGTCGCTTTCAGAAAAAGTGAGACAAGGTGATGACTTTAGATTTCCAACCATGGCTTGAAATTGGTCTGTATTCAAGTTTGCAGGGACTGACGCCTCTTGGAGTGCTTGATCCAAGATTGTTTTATGAGATGGCGATAGGCGTAACAGCTCTAAAATGGATATAAGCGCAGGCGTTTTGTCTAATTGTTCCACAAGATTGTACTGCTTTGGATTGGAGGTGGTGCCTTGTGGAGCTGCCTTGGTGGTGACCTTGCCACGACGTGTAACAACATTGCAATTTGAGGTGGGATTTTTGAAGGTTATGGTTGCAATTTGTTCACTGGCATCATACAGGTGATTTACAGTGTAGTTATACGCAGCCTGTGTATAATCAGTGGTATCAGTGCCTTGCCTGGAAGTGGAAGGACCCCTTTGATCTTGCGATGGAAGTGGATTCTTGAACATCTGATGATCATTATTGGTTGTTTTTGGATCATGTCCTTCAATTTCAATTTCTCCTCGGTCAATAAGATCCTGAATGAGATCTTTCAATCGATGACAATTACTTGTCTTATGTCCTCTTCCTTGATGGAACTCACAATGTTCAGTATCTCTCCACCATGCCAGTTTGACTTGAGGCTCATAATTTGATAACTTAGGTAAAGTGATCAAATTCTGAGAAATGAGTTGTCGCATCACTGTTTCAATGGGTTCCCCTAAGGGAGTGTATGTGTGTTTTTGTTTTTGTGGACGAGGTCTTGGTTCATCATGAGATGTGATGCGACCTTGATTAAGAGGAACATTTGTGTTATTTTGAGGTGGAGGATTTTGTCCTGCAAACCGAACCACAGGTTGTGCATTTTGGACAGTCCGAGCATCCACAACTCCATCGTTGACGATATTCTTATTCTTGTTCCAGAAGTTCGGTTTATCGCTATTGAAGCGCGGGCGAGGACCATCTTTTGGTTCATTAAAGATTTTGATGAGTCCTTTCTTGATGAGTGCCCGTTCACACTTTATACCCTTGGTGATCATATCGTTAAAGGAGTCTGTGTCTTTGACATCCAGGTGAAATTCCATTTCTTCGTTTAAGTTGGAAATGAAAATTTCCACTAGTTCTTGTTCAGGTAACTGAAGAGAACGTCTGCTAGACATTTGGCGCCATCGTTGCAGGAATACTGAGAATAGTTCACCTGGTTTTTGTTTGGTGTTGCATAGATCAGCCATGGTGATGTCGCGTTCAATATTATAAGAGTAATGAGATAGGAACTTCTGGATGAGTTCCTCAAATGTTCTTATGCCACCTGGTAGTCGGGAAAACCATGATGTGGTTGTTCCTCCCAAGCTTTGGGGAAAAAGGCGCATTAGGTATGTGTCCTCATAAGCGACTTCGAGACAAGCGGAATGAAATTCTCGGACATGATCGCGGGGATCTCCCTTTCCTCTATATTTTTCGAATTTTGGTGTTTCGAACCCGCGTGGAAAGGGTGGCATATAAAGATTCCTATCAAATGGATAGGGACAGATGTCGTTAAGTGAGAATTGATTGGTCTTAACACCACTATGAAGTTGTTGGGCGAGATTCTCGACTTGTTGCCGCAACATCTCCATTTCATTTGGAGGAGGAGGTGGTGGGTTACCTCGAGGGATGTTATATCTGATGGGATCTCTACGCCTTTCTTCCTCATGGCGACTTTGTCTTT
This sequence comes from Cryptomeria japonica, assembly GCF_030272615.1. Taxonomy (NCBI): domain Eukaryota; kingdom Viridiplantae; phylum Streptophyta; class Pinopsida; order Cupressales; family Cupressaceae; genus Cryptomeria; species Cryptomeria japonica. The sequence continues at coordinate 66,816,484 of NC_081407.1, read as the reverse complement.
CTGATGCTTGTCTTAATTGGGCGAGATCAAAGTCAGAGGGGAGTTTGGCTCCTTCTTGAGCAAGTCGTAAAAAGTGAGCATCCGCATTGCTCCTTAGTATTTCATCGAATAATCTGTTAAAATGAGGATTATGCTGAACCCTTTCGATTGTTGAAGGAGTGGGTGTACCTGGGTTTTCATCATTCCCATTTCCTCCAAGTGCCTCTTGAAATTCATTGAGATTGTCCTCTTCTTCCTCAATTTCTATTTCTCGTTGCCTTGATCGCGATCGGGTTTGAGCCATTTTGTTTGCAAGTTTGTTTTGAAGTTGATTGAAGATGATGATGAGTTGGTGATGAAATGAAAGATTGATGATTGGTGATTTGTGTTGTATGTGGATCTCTAGCACTTTAAGGTAGATGTGACCGAAATTCCTTCTTTGATTTGCTTGTTTGTTTGATAAGTTTGGATGTGATAAGGTGCAGAGAAATCTGAGATGTGTTACAGATTTAACTACCTAGCAATGAGAGGATTCACTCATGAACTAGTTTTAACCTGCGTAGATGTGTCTCTTAGGATGAGCTTATCCTAGATGTAGAAACAATCTAAAAAGTGATGTGATGTGTTTTGATTTCAAGCAATATCTAAAAAAGAATCTTGGGACAAGAACCTCTTAATGTTTTGAGAGTTGGGATGGATTGATGATGAAGTGATGATGTATGAGTGAGATGATGGATGTTTTTGTTTTCAACTTCAATAAAAACTCTGTGTCACAAATGGGACAAACTCTACCTCTTCCCTTTCAGCCGTTGGTGGCACTTCTCGAGCTGTGTTGTAGGTGATACAGATGTTTGGGAAGAAGTTGGGATTAATCTTTCCTCCTTGACTTTTGTGATAACTCAGAGCTCTATATTGCATAAAAGCTCTGCGGTTCAGTGATTCTGAATCAAACTCGTTTGTTTTACCTTGAAGATAGAGACGCATGCGATGTAGAAAGACTCTATGTGAGACAAAGATTTGTCTATTGAGATAGAAAAATTTCCTCCTTTTGATCAAAGCCTTTGAGCTTAGTGATCTCCTTTTCAAGGTGATATTCTGATGACACTTCTTCTTTCGCAAGATGTGAAGAATGGTCATAAATTTTTGATTCTTTGTTTGTTTGTACCTTGTTTTTGATGTTTTTGGTTGTGTTGACAGATGTTGGATGAATACTTTGTTTTTGGGATTGATTTTCTGATTTTTCTTTGACAAGAAAACAAAGCAAGCACACAAACACAAGAATGTTGCCTCAAAAGGCACAAATGAGTATGGGTCTAGATCAACCCAATCCTTGGACTTGTTTTTGACCCTTCCTTTAGATTTATTTTAAGATGTAATTCCAAAGCCTGAAGTCGGCTCAATTTGCACTAGGTCTGTAAAACGAACACACTTCAAACACTCTTTATCCCTAAGGTCAAATGGCCAGTTGTGATAAATTTAGCCCACATCTTGATATTTCTTCGACTTTGGTACTACATACCTTATCAATCCCGCCGTGGCAGGTAAGGATGTGATATACTAAGTCTTGCACGAGCATAACAAATAGATGATCCCTATGATGGGGGAGTCACCACTTTTATCAAGCCACAAGTGACCTTTCAAAAAGCTATGTTTCTACTCAAGGAAATATGTATGGTGAGTATCTTGGGAGCAAAACCATCTATGCTCTTGCACTAAATTATACCTCAAATATCCTCAATCAATAGAACGGGTGGGCTACTACTTAAAGGTGTTTAGTCATGTTCGATGTTTTTGGACATAAGTTCATTCTGCAGTGACTCACTTAAGAGCCTTGTAACTGGTGGTGGGGCCCATTTGTCCTTTCGGCCAATTACACTGTAGGAACAGCTATACCCAAGGCTACAACTTTCGCTCACACCTGATTTCTATAGCGGCTCGAAGGATTTACCGCTCAAGGTCGTTCCCAAGAGTGATGTGTCTCTTGGCAGGCCTCTCTTAAAAAGATAAAATTTTGAGTGTTACTAACACTTTTCTCTTGCACCTAGGACCACGAAAGCCAAGGGAGAGGATAGTGTGTGTTAGAAGTAGGACCACTCGACCAACTCTTTGCACAAGTGTGCCAAGCACGAAAAACACTTGTTCTTTTTAATCTGTCATTGCAATGTGATCTAACTATTTGGAGATGTTGCTCCAACAATCATGGTGTTCTTTTTAATTTTCAAAGGCAATTGTTTGAGTAAACTAGAATTTGAAATCCTGGTCAACTTAATGAAAAACACGTTTGCATGAAGTAAAATTGCTTTGAAAATGAGACAAGTTGATTGTGAATTTTATTTGCACCAAAAATGGAAGTGTGGATTGTGAGTTTTATCTTGATGCAAGAAATAAAATTTGCCTTGTTGATTTTAAGCACCAAAACGAAGTTTGTTTCCTAACTTGCAAAAAAAAAAAAAAGTTGTTTTTGTATAAGTTTGTGGTTCTTTTTACCTTTGAACAATGAAATTCTTTTTAAGAGCCCCAAACAAATGTGTGATTCTTTTTTAAAAGCCCAAACTTGAAATGTGAAGTTAATTTTAAACCGAAATAAAAAGTGAATTCATTTTTAAAACCAACTTCAAAAACAAGTTAGTAAAAAATATAAATCTACTCTTTAATCTAATTTAAATCTGCACAAAAGAGAAAAATAGTTAGTAAAATCCGCCTATTTGGTGGGCTTCTACAAGCCTAAATTTTTTATTTTTTTTTGGTTACAAAGTGATTTGTACAATGTTTTGTTACAATAGCGCTAGTCTGCGTTTGAACAGAGGCACTATTTAACACAAACGTATTAAAAGAAAGGGAAAGACAGAGAAGGGAAAAGCACTGAAACAGGGGGAATAGCGCCAAAATAATGCCAAACGCACCAAAACAGTGTCAAAATCGCAACCTGTGTGACATTTTCAACATTCAAACATGTTATTGGTTAAAAAAAAAAAAAAATTGATCTTTTTGGTGTTTGGATTCACGTCGGGTTCACCAAATGATGCTCTGCAAAAAGGATTAGAAAATCTGTTTGATAGCAACACACACAAGAGCACAAGAAACAAACGTTAGTGTTAGCAACAAAAGATTATCCTAAACAGGCATATCAAGAGAGATATTAAGCATGAAATAGAAAGCATATAAACATAAAATGAAATAGCTAATCAAGATGCTCATAGTTGCTCCTCCCTTGTTCCTCTCCTCTCCAAGTCCCAAATGAGTGTAGCTCTCAGCTTTTAGCACTAGCCATGGATGCCATATGGAGATTCAAGATGATTGAATATGATAAGCAAATACTATGCAAGAGTAGATAGTGATGCTATGAAAAAGCTCTATGCTAATGCCAATATAACAACAATACTCTAAAATGCTTCTCCTTTGCTTGAGGAGAAGGGTTCTATTTATAGAAGAAATAGGGAAATGAAGGGTTAAGATTGAGCAATCTTAACAAGGGTTAGGATTGAAAGTTGGGGATCCATGTGCACAATTGGCACCAATAAAATGGTGACAAGTTTCAACATAGGATTGGGTTGAGAGAAGAGGTTGGAGGCATTAAAGACCTAAGAAGACCTCATGGTTATCTAGAAGGTAAGGGTCAAGTCTAAATTAAGATTACCCACTGGATTAAGAGTTAACCCAAGGATAAACCTTTGTGCAAATGTTTAAGAGATAATCATGGTCAAAGCATTAATGGCCTGATGAGACCTTTGGGTTGGGTAGAGGTTGAGTCAAAACAAATGTTTTAACCATGTGGGAGGGTTTGAGGTAACCATTAATGGTTATTGGAGACTTTGGGGATTAAGTGGTTGAAGGTTGAAAGCCTTCAATGGTTATCAAAGACTTTGAGCCATTTAGTGGTTGAAGGTTGAAAGCTTTCAAAGGTTATCCAAGACTTTGAGGGTTAATTTGTTGAACACACAAAGCATTAATTGCTTTTCAAAGACTTTGGAGTCTTTGAGAAGTGACTCCAATTTGCTTAGGAATGTGACAATATTTAAGGGATGGATTAGGCTAATTAGGAAGGGTTTAGAAGAATCTAGAAGGGGTTTAGGCATGCAAGTGGATTTTGTAGGAAAATGCAAGTGGGAGAAATTTTGGTATTTTCAATTAAAATAAAATCATTTATTTCAATTAAATGGTGTAATTTGCATTTGGATAAATATTCAAATAAATATTAATTTATTTAAATGAGAAAATGAAGATAAAGCATTTAAATGCTTGAAGACTTTGAGGAAAACCATTAAAGGCTTGAAGACTTTAAGGAAAACCATTAAAGTCTTAAGAAGACTATAGAAGGAAGCCATCAAGTTTGAAGACTTTAAAGCCATCAAGTTTGAATACTTTAAGGGAAACCATTAAAGGTTTCAAGTGGGTGAGGATAAATAGGATTTTAAATAAATAATTTATTTAAAATAGTTGTGCAACTTGCTTTTGTAGGAAAATACAAGTGGGTGGAGGATAAAGGTGATTTAAATAAATTATTTATTTAAAATAATTGTGCAACTTGCATTTGTAGGAAAATGCAAGTGGGTGGAGGATAAAGGTGATTTAAATAAATGTTAATTTATTTAGGTGGGATTTTGGGGGATTTAAATAAATATTAATTTATTTAAATGTGAGAGAATATTTAATTAAATAAATATGATTTATTTATTTAATTAATGGTCTGAATTTGGTTAAGTGAATTAAATCAAATAAATTGAATAATTTATTTAATTAATAGGAGAAGAGGGTTAAGATGAATTAATTAAATATTAATTTAATTAATTATTAATTGATGGTTAAATAATCAAATAAATACTAAATATTCATTTAATTAAGTGGACAGATTTATGTGACTACAGTTATATTTGTCATGCATCTTAAATTAGAAAACATCACTGCACAAAATACATCTGAAATATGAAATAGATAATATTAAATTGGATTAAAATATGAACAATCAGTCATAATATTTTAAAATAAATACTTGATTGATAAATCCCCCTCTTTAGAATTTTCCTATATTTTATATGTCAAAAATAAAAATAATCAAACTAGATTCTCATATAACAATGCAATTCTATTTAAACATCATACTTTTCAATGGTCAAACAATTAATAACAATTTCATTATCCATCGTATCAAAAATAGTAAATAATTAGCATAGGCCAAATATTAGCATCCTTTTCTTACCTGCGAGAAAAGCTGGTCTTGGGAGAAGCAAAGAGTCGCTTTTAGGAACATGCCCATAAAAGTTATTTACAGTGTGAATTGATAAAATGAATGTTACCCAAACTATATTAATCTATTGAACAAATCTCTTTTATGGATGCTAAGCCTATGTTGAATCTTCCATATTCTATTAATATTTTATAATGTAAATGTCTAAATACAGAATATCTCAGAATCCATATAGCATTAACAAATAATTGACATAATTTTCTTTTTAATTTCTCTTTTTATCCCATACAAGACTCCTCAATCATTGTACACATAACAGCAGCCATCATCTTAGCTATTACAGGTTGATTTGTTAATTATATGTATTAGATATATTTATCTATCTAGTTTGTTGCTTTGATCTCAAGAGTTTGTTTATTATCTATATAAAATTTTAGATGTATATTTTCATTGATTGGAATTCAGTGATCGGATTGTTTTATTTTATTTCTATATGAGTGGATCTATTGTTTCAGCTTCCATATATATTAATATCTATATGAATGAATCTATTGGTAGGATGATTCTGTTACGGTAATGCACCATAATCTATTTAAAAATGGTTGATATCAAATCTAATTCTGTACCTACATTGAAAAGAAGTTAAAAGCACAGAAGAAAAAAGTTGCTTAAAAGGTTTTTCATTATTTTATAGTTAATGCACAGGTATGATATTACACAAATCTGAGAAAAGCATTGTTGGACCTATCTGTTTTGTCATACAGGCTGTGCCTAAGCCGTATTACTAGTGCGCCTCATATGACAGCAGGGCTTCACCAGCATTTGTCGTTTAATAATTCTTCATATGTAAGCAAGGCCACCCAGCATATCTATATATTAGCTAATATATAAGAATTTTAATGTTTTTTAGGTCAAAGATAGTCTATGATATGATATGATAGATCTTGTCATTTTAGGTTTTTAGATTTGTTGAACAACTGTTAAGAAGTTTGATGACGAGCTGGCTTGTTTTTTCAATCTTGTCCTCTTCAAACAAATCTTGTAATGAAGTATTTGTAAAAGTGAGCATGGTTAGCATGAATATCGTAGTAAGCTTCACTTTTTAAAATAAAATGCTTCTTAGATTAAACTGCCCCTCCTATACAAAAAGATACACTCTTTCCTCCCATTTTTCTTTGGATCTTTAGAATAAAAGAATTTTAATGTTCAAAGGTTAAAGATAGTCTATGATATGATAGATCCCATAATTCTGATTTTTAAGATTTGTTGAACAACTGTTAAGAAGTTTGATGATGGATTTCCCTGTTTTTTCAATCTTATCTTCTTCAAACAAATCTTGTAGCAAACTATCTGCAAAAGTGTCTCCATGTTTTGCTTGAATAGTAGTAAGCTTCATTCTTTAAAATAAAGTGTTTGTTAGATTTTATTACCCACGTTATACAAAATGATACACTCTTTCCTCCAATTCTTCTTTGGGTCTTTAGAATAAAAGAATTTTAACGTTTGTAGGTTAGAGATAATCTATGATATTATATATTCCATCATTCTAGTTTTTAAGATTAAACTTCACTTTTTAAAAGATACAAAAAGTGTTTCTTAGATTCAACTGCTCCTCAAAAGTATCTGCAAAAATGTCTGCATGCTTGACTTGAATATAGTAGTAAGCTCCACAAAGTGTTTCTTACATTTAATTGCCCCTGCTATACAAAAAGATACACTTTTTCCTCCCGTTCTTTTTTAGATCTTTTCCATCTACTTGTTTAAAATAAAAAATAATGTGGACTAATCTTAAATCGAACTATAAAAGTTCTTTGCTATTCAATATATATTTGTTCCTATATATACTTTATATTGATTATAATAAATAAGGTTAAAGTCATCAAGATGACATTCCTTTATTTCATTAATGGTTGAAATACTTGCAAAATCTATCTACAACGAAGATCATTATTTCATTAATTCTTGAAAGACATACTGTACCATGTGATAACTCATCATACAATATGCTTTCTCAGTTTTGTCAAATCAGTCTCTTTTTCATATTTACCAGGTGTCAACTGCCTTTGGTTTCTGTACCCCCAAAAAATACAGCTTTAAAAAGGGAGAAAACTACTTTACAGTTATACAAGCAAACCCCACAAATTCCTGAAACTTAGACCATTAGCAAAAAGAAAATCAGTGTAAAACCAAAATGTTAAAGTCCATTAAAATCAGCATGGGATTCCTCCAATTCCCTCCTTTCAAAACCTCGCTTTCCAAATCCTATGAAAATGCTCAGAGAATGTTTATTCTTCTTCAACTTGCAGTATTGATATTCTGTTTATGCATTCATTTATCCACAATGAAATGCCAGTCAAACAAGACATCAAAAGCCAAATAATAATCATAACAGCACAGTTGAGGAGGCCTACTAAGATTTCTGATGTTGCTCCAGCTTCTAATCATTAACTATTAACTACTTTTTACTACCTTCTTCCATCAATGCTCATTATTCAAAAGCATTTAAGCTTGGCAGAGGAAGCCCAATGAGATTTAACATATCACATGATGATAATTAAGGTTTTGTGGTCCCTTCATTTCATTAGTTTTCCTGGATATTTTACTCCACATTACACTTCTCTTAAGTTCAAAGTACATTGCCATAACTTTGATTCATTTCAATCATAAATCTCTTTATATCTACTGCTCAGGATTGCCTTTTACTTTTCAGAGGTCCACCCAAGAATCTCAAGCATGTTGCCTGAGAAAAAACTGCTTTTATTCTCTACTTTTCATTTGATGATAACACCAACTGGTAACATCATTGGAGAAGTAATTACCCACTCTTCTTTTTTTTTTTTTTTTTTTTCTCTCTCTTTGTAGGGCACTTCTCTTACTGAAATTGTATAGATCTTGTATAACTGCAATTGCTTTTATGCTTTCACAATAGGCGTATATGGTCTTGAATTAAAATGAATGATCTTCAAGATGGTTTGTAGAACATGCTTGCCTTTTTAAGTGCTTTAATAGTTGGGGGCATATTTTGTTTTAGAATAGGTTAATTATTTAGTATTTTTATGTGAATACTGTGATTGGTGGATTAATTTGTTTTTCTTAAGAAATTTCATTTTGTAAATAGTATAGTTTGGATAATAAAAATAAATGGGTTCATTATAATTTATTTAGAACACATAATTAGACATTTATAAAATCTTAAAATTTAGAATTAAGATTAATAATTAATAAAGTTGTTAAGTTGTAGATTACAAATTTTTGAAACTTAAAAGTAGAGGTACAAAATATGCTTCCTACATTAATCTAGGAGAGGAAGTAGTGCATATATTAAATTTAACATAGAAGCAAATACAAAATCAGTATAGTATAACACATTGATTTATGTGGGAAGAAAAACTACACACTGTCTAAACTAACTCAATAAGACATTATGAAACCACCATCTCAAGCTTTAATAAGATCCAAACATATAATAATTTTAATAATATAATGTATAATAGAGATCACACATACCACAAGAGAGGTTATGGGCTATTATGTCCTAATATCTAATATATGTATAAATATAATAATGTTTGAGGTAAGGTAAAATCATACAATACACATAAAAAAGTCACTCCATGCTATATCTCCAAGAAATGCCAAACACAATATCATAATTACATATCCTTAAAAATCATAGCATAGATAAAAATATTAATAGCACTAGCATAAGGCACTAGAGCCATATCCTCCATCTCACTAGGTGTATATGGATTCTTCTATAAAGGTAATTTTTTCTCACCAATATAGAAACACCCAATTCAATTTATAAATTGACAGATTGAATCTCCATAACATTGATTTCACATACTTACTCTAGCCCAACTAAATCTTTTGAAAGTTCTTTCTTTCTTGATCTCCATACCCAAGATATACTTGGTAGCTCCCAATTACTTAATAACAAAGAATCAATCACTATTCATTTTATAATAAACATAATCATCTGTTTTGGATATTAACTAATCCAACTTTATGATAACTAACTGATGCCAACTAAGCCTAAGAAAGCTTGACGTATAAATAACATTTACTCCCATGTGTAAATGATATTCTAATTTTTTTATTTTTTTATTTATTTTTCTCCATTCTCTCTCTATCTCTTCCATTTTTTTTCTTATGATTTCCTTAAGACATAGGTCACACATATTGACTAATTTTCACTCTCTACGTCCCCTTGGGCACATGAAGACCTATATATGCTTGTATTTATTTTTAACCACCTAACTACAATATAAAAAAGTAACACTATTTTTGGGAGATGCAATATTGTCCTACACCCCTAGATGCTCTTGCATCAAACACTCTGGGTAGGAAAATTTTGTAAAATTGGTCTCACAAAATGGAGTTAGATAGTAGAGCCATCCTTCCAAATTGCCAACAATCTTCAATGAACCCCATCACTATAGCAAGTACCTCTAGCTGGTTCTTCTTTCTCCTCTAAAAAATCTGCTCCACTCTTGTCTTCCTTGATGTGGAATTAGATCCACCATAATCCATCTTACTTTGCCATATCTAGTCTGCAACCCTCTTCCTCAATGTGGAATTTGTTCCATCATAATCTGATCTCCTCCTCCAAATGTTGTTCCACTCAACATTCCTCTTCTCTTATTTGTGAGTTATAAACTACTCAAGTCTAACCACCTCCACCAAATGCATTTTTCAACCTCATCTGCACTCACCACCTCAACATACACCACTCTAGCATCCTCTTGCTTTACAACCAACCTCTCTTTCCTTGGCTACTCCACACTGTCCATTATCATAATGCACTCTAAATGATGTTTAACAACTTTTTCTAGACATCTTCATCCAGAGTAGCAATTCCTTTCTTTTCTCATTTCATGCCTTCCCAAAGACATCCTCCTTTATCTTTATTTCATGGGAGCCATTTCCCCCTAAATATTGTAATATCTTCCATTGCTGCAAATTTTTTTTGACTTTCGTCTTTTGTATATCAATATTTTCAATCCTTCATAAAGACTTTCCTCTACTACAATCTCTTCCACCTTCTTAGGTTCAACTTCTAATAAGCTACTGATTCTTTGAATCTCCTCTAAGATGAGATTGTCATCTTCATTGACTTGCTCATTAAACAAAGGACCCTTAAAGTCTATCATCTTTGTCTCTACTATAATCTTCTCGATCTCATTCTCCATGGTTTTCAAAAAATATCTTTTCTACAAATTCTTCTTCATCTCTATCAAAGATCAGACCTTCCAAGTGTTTCTCTATAGCTTCCTCCTTCACACTCATCCTTTTGGTGTTTCTACAACCTCTTTAGTTTCATCCTCTTTGTCTTCCAATATGTTGGAAACTTAAGTTATTTTTCTTCGTTGTGATGTCAACCTGTCCTATGTTGTCATTGAAGTCAAGATATCTTGTGTTGCCATTGATATCACTATGTGAGTGTTTTGGTATTGATGAGTTATCTTGTAGTGATATTGACTATTTTCAAAAGGAAGGTATATTAGAAGCTCCAATATGCAGGTAGGAAAGAGTTTTTAATATCCTAGTGGAAGAATGCCTTTGATTCCTCTAGTATGTGAAGATTATGTGTTATAGTTTTGAATATAATGTATATGCTCTCTATATATTGCACTATCAAATTTGTAGGTCCTCTATTGCTCAAATGACATAGTTGGTTGTTGTTGTTTGTGATAATAAGGTTGCCTATCAAAACAGGTTTGGAGGACATGTTCATGTGGTTTGTGCAATGTTCTAGTTTAGTTTTTAGGTGATGATCTAATTGGTAAGTGGAGGTATGATGTTCTAAGTTTTGTGTGCTAGTCTAGTTTCTGGTGTTAGGGTTACAAGCAGATCCAAAGCAAATATGAACTAACAATTATATGCAGATTTAAATACAAAAGATAAAGAAATAAAACAGGGCACAGATAACACAGAGATTTAACGTGGTTCACCCAGAATGGGTTACGTCCACCATACACAGTTGTCCAATCTTTCTTATTATCCAGCAAAAACAGTACATCAACCTTACAATGCCTTAAGCATCCCAGCCGCTTATAACATGCGTTTTTAGGGCAACAAACAAAGTCGGCCTTTTTTAGGGTTTTATTACCATGTCGGTTTTCATCAACAAAAAACGGCAAATTTTTTTTTCTTGGGGGCTGCCGCCCCTGAACCCCCACTTTTCTTGGGGGCTGCCGCCCCTGAACCCCTGCCCGGGGCCCGGCTCGGCCCTGGACCCCGGCAAGGATACATATTGAGTGTACAATACTTTGTTGATCAGTCGCCATATTTCAACAATCTCCCACTTGGAGACTAATCAGGCTCCACACCGAACAATCTCCCACTTGGAGACTGATACTACATGACACCACTGTACATGCAACATTTGTTGGATAAAACACTAGGACTTGACTGGTATAAATTCCATAATTATCAATCAAGAAGACCAATAGAAATTGATGAATAAATCGGCTTCTCCTGTGGAACTGCCTTTGTGAACATATTGGCAGGATTCTCACTTGTGTGAATCTTCTCAAGCCATAACTGACCCTCCTCCAAAATAGTTCGGATGAAGTGGTACCTGAGCTGAATGTGATTTGTCCTTGAATGAAAAATAGAGTTCTTCGCAAGATGAATGGCACTCTGGCTATCAGTATACAATGGGCTATCCTCTTGTGTCTGACCCAATTCCTTCAGAAAACATTGCAACCAAATCATCTCTTTGCTGGCTTCTATAGCAGCAACATACTCAGCTTCAGTGGTTGAAAGTGCAACAACCTTTTGCAGCCTAGAAATCCAACTGACTGCAGTTCCCCCTATAGTAAAAACATACCCTGTAGTACTCCTCCGTGAATCAATATCACCCGCCAGATCAGAGTCAACAAATCCACTTAGAGCAGCATTAGATCATTTGAAACATAATGCATTCGTAGTAGTTCCTTTCAAATACCGAAGAATCCATTTCACAGCATTCCATTGTTCCATACCCGGATTACTCATAAACCTGCTCACAACTCCCACTGCATGTGCAATATCTAGCCTTGTGCATACCATTGCATACATCAGACTGCCAACAGCTGATGAATACGGGATGTTAGACATTTTATTAACCTCTTCCTATGCCTTTGGGCACATCTCCTTAGTCAATTTGAAATGACTAGCCAAAGGTGTACTAACTGCTTTTGCATCCTGCATGTTAAATCTTTTCAACACCTTCTTTATATACTCACTTTGGGACAAATTCAAGGTTCTATTTTTCCTGTCTCGTGTAATCCTCATACCGAGAATTTGCTTAGCTGCACCCAAATCCTTCATAGCAAATGACCTGGCTAATTTCTGTTTAAGATCATTTATATGTTGCATGTTAGACCCAACAACAAGCATGTCATCAACATAAAGCAACAGGATAATATAACTGCCATTATCAAATCTCTTAAAATATACACAATGATCAAAATGACATCTATGATAACCATGTTCAGCCATGAAACTATCAAATTTTAAATACCATTGTCGGGGTGCTTGCTTTAGGCCATACAGACTTTTCTTCAACCTGCACACCAAGTTCTCCTTACCTTTGACCTCATATCCCTGTGGTTGCAACATGTAAATTTCCTCCTCCAAATCTCCATGGAGAAAAGCTATTTTGACATCTAATTGTTCAAGATGTAAATCATCTGCAGCCACAAGACTAAGTACAGTTCTAATTGAAGTCATTTTTACAACTGGAGAGAATATTTCATCATAATCTATACCCTTTTTCTATGCAAAACCTTTTACCATAAGTCTGGCCTTATATCTTTTCTGACCTCCTTCCTCCTCCTTCAGCCAATAAACCCATTTGTTAGGCAAGGCTCTTTTTTCTGCAGGTAAAGGGACTAAGTCCCAAGTCTTATTTTTCATCAAGGAGTCCATCTCCTCTTTCATGCCTAGCTCCCACTGTTGTTTGGCATCTACCTGCATTGCTTCTTCATATTCTTCTGGTTCACCAGAATCCGTTAATAAAATAGAATACAAAGAAGGAGAAAATCTTTCAGGGGGTCTACTTGTCCTCATAGAACGTCTAACACTTGCAGGAGTTTGTGGGACAATCTGTTGTTGCTGAGCATCAGGTACCTATGGCATTTCATTTTTAGAAATATCATCCAACACCACATATTCTTGTTTGTTCTGTTCATGCTTCTTTTCTTGCATCTGTTCTTTATACATAACCTTCTCATTGAATATAACATCTCTACTTCTAATTATTTTCTTATTTTCAAAATCCCATAACCGATAGCCATATTCATCTATCCCATATCCAATGAAGGTACATTTTTGAGATTTAGCATCAAGCTTGGTTCTATTTTCTTTATCAACATGGACAAAAGCTTCGCAACCAAAAGTTTTTAGAAATGAATAATTTACCTTTTTACCAGTCCATGCCTCCTCTGGAATACCACCATCCAAAGGGGTTGAAGGTCCTCTATTTATCAAATAGATAGCCATAGGTACAACATCTGCCCAAAAATGTAAGGGCAATCCAGCATGCAATCTCATGCTCCTCGCACGTTCCATGATAGTCCTATTCATTCTCTCTGACACACCATTTTCCTGTGGAGTTCCTGGAACTGTCTTCTGCTTTCGAATCCCATTTAAGGAACAATAATCTTCAAATGCTTTGCTGCAATACTCACCTCCATTATCCGATCTGAGACACTTCAACTTTTTTCCTGTCTCATTCTCAACCAAAGCTTTCCATTTCTTAAAAGTTTCAAAAACATCTGATTTTTGTTTTAGGAAATATACCCATGTTTTTCTGGTTGAGTCATCAATAAAAATAACATAATAACAAGAGCCACCAGCCACCAAGAGATGATACCTGAGCCGGTCCCCATACATCTGAATGTACAAGCTCTAACTTCTCACTCTTCTTCTCTTTCCCAACCTTGAGAAATCTGACTCTTTTCTGTTTACCATAAACATAGTTTTCACAGAACTCTAAATCAATCTTCTTTAGTCCTAGCAATAGATTTTTGGAGTGAAGGATTTTCATCCCTTTCTCACTCATGTGCCCAAGCCTATGGTGCCACATTATCGAATCTGTTCTTGCAACATTTATTGTTGTTGTCCCTGTAGTAACTTTATCTGTAGCAGCTGGGTAGAGTAAGTGTTACCAGTACACAGATATAATGTGCCTACCTTCGCACCTTTAACTACTACTAATGATCCTTTAGTGACCTTCCACATACTGTTTGAGAAGGTAACTATGCAACCTTCACTACCTAGTTGCCCTACAGAAATTAAATTTCTTCTTAAATTAGGAACATGTCTTACCTCCTGCAGAAACCAGTCATTACCATTCTGCAACTTGATCTTTATCTTTCCTTTTCCAACAATTTGACAGGGCTCATCATCACCCAAATATACCTGTCCAAAATCACCTTGAACATAATCTAGAAAATATTTTCTATGGGGTGTAGCATGAAATGAAGCCCCAGAATCTATTACCCAGAAATCATTAACATTATCCAAACATAAGATTAAAGCATCTTGTAAAGTATTACTTGCAATATTAGCTTCCTTACTGTCATTTTCATTTTTGTCTCCTCCTTTGTTTTTCCGAGACCAACAGTCTTTCTTTAGATGACCAGGCTTTCCGCAGTACTAGCAATCTTTCTTTCCTCTAGATTGAGAGCGTCCTTTCTTTGACTTCCCTCGTGACTTCTCATTCCCAGGGCCTTTTCCTCTTTCCTTTGATCTTCCTCTGTTCTCCACATTCAAAACACTACCCGATGATGTTGGTGTCTCACCTATGCTTTTCCTTCGCATTTCCTCACTTAGGATAACACCAACAATATCATCAAATACCAAAGTATTTTTACCAGAGACAGAGTTACTTACAGCCATAACCAAGCTATTCCAGCTTTCTGGCAAAGAACATAAAATCAAGAGATTCCTAACCTCTTCTGCAAAGGTAATTTTTACCGAAGACAATTGACTGGTAATTGTATGAAATTCATTTAAGTGCTCCACTGCAGATCCTCCCTCACTCATTTTCAAATTAAACAAATGCTTCATAAGAAATACCTTATTCGAAGCCGAGGGTTTCTCATACAGCTTAGCCAATGTTGCCATCAAATCTACAGTCGTTTTTGCTTCTGTTATATTGAATGCTACAGACGACGCAAGGCACAATCGAATGGATCCTAGTGCCTTTTTATCTAAAATGTCCCACTCTTCATCTGATATTGTGGTCGGTTTCTTTACCTTTCCTTCCAATGGCCACCACAAATCCTTTTGATACAGGTAATCCTCCATCTGCATTTTCCATAACTGATAATTCTAGCCATTAAACTTTTCGACCTTGAATTTGGAATCCTCCATTACTCCCACTCAAATCTGAAAGTCCTGCCAATTTACAGAAAACCTCGCTCTGATACCAATTGTTAGGGTTACAAGCAGATCCGAAGCAAATATGAACTAACAATTATATGCAGATTTAAATACAAAAGATAAAGAAATAAAACAGGACACAGATAACATAGAGATTTAACGTGGTTCACCCAGAATGGGTTACGTCCACCATACACAGTCGTCCAATCTTTCTTATTATCCAGCAAAAATAGTACATCAACCTTACAATGCCTTAAGCATCCCAGCCGCTTATAACATGCGTTTTTAGGGCAACAAACAAAGTCGGCCTTTTTTAGGGTTTTATTACAATGTCGGTTTTCATCAACAAAAAATGGCAAAATTTTTTTTGTCGGGGGCTACCGCCCCTGAACCCTTGCCCGGGGCCCGGCCCGGCCCCAAACCCCGGTGAGGATACATGCTGAGTGTATAGTACTTTGCTGATCAGTCGCCATATTTCAACATCTGGTTGACTGTGGTGTTGTATCCTACTTGAATCATATCTTTTGGTCTAGGTTTTATATGGAGTATGATTTTGGTTAGTGTTTTAGGTTTCACAATGGCATGTGTAGATCTGCATAGTGTAATTTTTATTGAAGATTTATTTTTAGGTCGAATTGTTAATGTGCTTTAATTTTTATCTACATGTTTCATTTGATGTCAAAATTGGAAGATGTGTTAGCATGTACAGTTCATTGGAATCATTTGGAAATGATATGTTGTCATGTTTTTGGGTCCTCTTTATCTCTTGAGGTGGACCAAAATGTATATTTTAGGTTTGGATGGCCAAATTCTTGTAATATTGTTTAATCTATATGTGGTTGAACTAGTTAAGGGTTTTAGTGATTAATATTGTATATAAAGAAGTGCAGATGTATGAGTGGAGGTATGGAAGGAGTGTGAATTGGTAAGTAGAATATATTGGTGGTTGCAAGCTAATTTGATGTTGAGGTTGTGCGGAAGTTAGTTCTAAAAAGATTTGATGATAATATTTTCAGTATGACAGAGTTTTGAGATTGAGTTTGAAGTTAGATGTGTTTGTCATGATCTTGTTTTCTTGACACAGTGGTTCAAGAACAATTTCATGATCAGGAAATCTTGTTTCTTTTAATTCGGCTATTCCTTTCTTTGTTAGATGATGGTGAGTCTCTTGGCAACTTTCTGTATCTTTCCTTGAGACAATGTGTTTCAGTTCTACAAGTCATTTATATCTTATCATAAGGTTGTGTGCCTTAGTTCTACAAGTCCTCTCAAGAGAAATGAGTTTCAGAGGAAACACATTGTAATAAATTATATTTATATTGTGAGTCTGATTCTCACTGTGGTTTTTCCTTTCTTGGGTTTTCCACATAAATCTAGTGTTCATGTGTTTTTGATTTATGCTTTCATGATTTATTATTTATATGATTGTAGATCATGGTTCTGGTTTAAAGTTTGAAGATAAGAAATTAAGTACTTTTGAGGTCCAAATTGATTCACGCCCCCCCTAGTCCTATGGTGTGTTCAACAATTTGTATCAAAGCCAACCTTAAGAAGCTTAACCACTTGAGGAACATCTGAGATGGCACAAGATTACACCTTCAAGACTCTAAATTTTGATAGCAAAAATTATGTGTATATTGGAGAGAAAGGATGGAATATCATATGGCAACTATGCCAACAAAAAATTGGGAAAGTATTAAGAAGGGTTATATTGCTCCGTAAAATGCTCCTACAACTCTGAATGGAATCAAAGAATATAATAGTAATGCAAAGGCTACAATTTCCATTGACACTTGCTTGAATGATGCAATATTTACCAAAGTCACAAGGGTGAAGTCAACTAAAGAAATTTGTGAGAAGTAGAAGAGTGCATTTGAAGGTGATGAAGAGACAAAGAAAGCCAAGATTACAAATCTAAAGCACACATTTGAGAATGTGAGATTTCTTATGATGAAAACATTGAAGACTATATTCATCGAGCGAATTAAAATGTAAATTCTCTTAGAGGAGTTGGTGGAACAATAGAAGAAAGTGAAGTTGCAAGGAAGATAATGGAGTAAAAGTACAAACCTGTGTCACACTTTTACAAAGGAAATTGCTAACACAACAATAACTATTCAATTTTGTCACCATAAAAGTGTCATTTGCATTTTGAATTTGAAGATGATGTAAACTGATTAAATGTGTAAAATTTGTTGAAGTTTAAGTCTACTATTTTTTGAAATTTTTTTGTCAATAATTTATATTTTTTTTTAGCTTTAAAGTCCATTTTTTTATTGCTGAAAAACGTTGAAAATCAGGGGGTTTAGTTCCCACCACAAAAGAAAATGTAAATCAATTTTTTTTTTTCCGATTTTGATATCTGTTATAGATGACATATTTATACAGTGCATGAATTTTTTTTAAATTTTTGATGTATATTTTCTTTGTTATAGCATTTGGAAGTCGAATACACCAGAATTTGACAGTTTTTGTCTCCCACCACAATTTGTCTATTCAATTTATGATAATCAAAAAAAAAAAAATCCTTTTGGAGAAGACTCTCTCTTCTAGTGAACCATATTTTTTTCAATTTTTTTTGAAGTGATTCGATATTTTTTTTTGTTTTTCAAAGAAGTCTGTTATCGAACAAAAGAATACCTAGTTGTAGTATTTTTAATTTTTTATATATTAAATGTAATCAAAACATTATAACAATTATATGAGTAGAATCATGACTTCGATCTCTACAAAAGGGTATTTTTATTTTTTTTAATAAGTTTAATTTACCTATTGAATTTTGTTGCAGACATGACAAGTTTCAGAAAATCATCATTTTTGTTGATGTGGCTGCCACTTGGCATTCCACATAGGCTGTTCCGGCTGGAACACTGGGTTCTGGTTGAAACTATTCAAAAATAGTTCCGGCGGGAACCGCTTTCGGCTAGAACTATGAGGGCCGACACGACCAGTCACTTGAACCACATATAAAAAAAGGTTTTTTTTCCCATTAAAAAATATAAAACAATAAAATGTAGTTTCCCATTAGATTCAATTTCCCTTTTTTCTACAATAGACGTTCTAGCTATTGACTATTCCTTCAGCCATTGGAAGAAGATCTTGTGACTGTTCCTGTAGCCAAAGAAAATAGAGTAATTCATATTTGTCAGCTTTGGACTTAGTTAACAGTTCTTTAATTAGAATTTTTTGTTAATACTGAGTTTTCCTGTAGTCATTCAGTTGTTATAATTCTTGCTTGCTTATTTCAAATAGGTTTAGTTGCTACAGTAATGCGAAATAACTATCACAGGAACTTAGTGCATATATAGTGCAGACCCATTTCAAGTAATACGTCCCTAGGTTGACAAATAAATGAACTTCAGTTATGGAGATAATAACTTCACAGAGTGAATGCCCAAACTTCGGGTTGAGACTTTAGCTATGGTTATTGTTCCTATTGGCGAGGCAAACAACATGTATTTTGCTTGCAGGTGTTCTTGGGATCTTTGAAGTTGTATTTTCTCAACTTCTTCATACAAAAAATACATGACATCCTTATTATTATAAAAAAACAAGATATTATCTTCATATAATATAATAACAAAGAATCAATTATTATTCATTTTATAATAAACATAATCATCTAATTTGGATACCAATTGTAGCATCCTAAATTGTACTCCCTTACAATTTTATCCTCATTTATTCTCTCACCTTGGTGTTTGTGTCTCAAGGCTTGATCGGAGACTTGATTTTGTTCATACCATGCATATTTGCCATATTTTTGACCCTGCACTTCATTTTATCCTTTATTTCTAGTGCCTGATTGGTCAGGACCAAGGTGCTAGTCCTCCCAATTAGGACCCATTTTTGGGCCCCTTAATGGTCACAAGATTTGGGCAGAAAGCCTGATCCCATGTTAGCTCATGTTGGAAAATTAAGTTGTTCTTTGATGAGAAAGTATAAAAGGTGGTCTACCCTTCTCATTTTGGGATATCTTCAACACAATTGAGCATGTACACACACATAAATTCAAGCCATCAAGCATTCAAGTTTAAGTGAGCAACTAATCAGTCTTCTTTCAAGCATTGGAGTAGAGATAAGGTCAAGATTCAAGTATTAGATTTGACATTCATGTTCTATTTTATGGGTTAGTGCAGGATCAAGGGGGGCCAAAAAGTGGCGATGTGAAAAAAATAGCCTTCCTCACTCACCTAAAAACGCGAAAATTCGTGTTGACTTTTTGCTTGGCCTGGGTGTCAGTACACCTTGGCTTGGTAATTACCTATGCAAATCGGATATCCAATAAAATCGGATATCCAATTTTTATTTGTAATTTTAATTTAAAAAATATATTATATGTTACATATTATATAATATATAATATATATAATGTAATAATATATTATATTATTACATTATATATATATATATTATATAATATGTATTATATAATATATTATTATATTATATTATATTATAATATAATAATATATTATATAATACAATATTATATATAATATAATATAATATAATATAATATAATATATTATAATATAATATAATATAATATAATATTGTATTATATAATATAATATTGTATTATATAATACGTATTATATAATATATTATATAATACGTATTATATAATATATTATATAATACATATTACATAATATATTATTATATTATATAATATGTATTGTATTATATTATATATATTATAATATATAATATAATACAATATAATATTTTATTATATATAATACAATATTATATTCTATTATATATAATACAATATTATATTCTATTATATATAATACAATATTATATTCTATTCTATTATATATTATAATATATTATTATATTATAATATAATATAATAATATATTATATAATATGTATTATATAATATATTATTATATTATATTATATTATAATATAATAATATATTATATAATACGTATTATATAATACAATATTATATTATATTATATTATATATTATAATATATAATATAATACAATACGTATTATATAATAATATATTATTATATTATATATGTTATTTAAAAATAATTTAAGTATAGAAATCAGATATCCGATTTTCTGAGACTTTTATATTTCGACAGTGACAGTCCCGTGAGTCATTTTTAACTCACGGGCCACACGATTTCATCAAAATCCGATATCCGCTCCATCCGATATCCGGTGTTTTGACAAAAAATTGCTAAAAAATAGATTTAGAGGTAAGAATTTTATCGTTTTGAATCATTTTCATTCATTTTTTGTATTTTTTGTTAATGTTTATTTGATTTTTCATTGAAAATATGGTTTTTTTCATGAAAACTAGGTTTTTTTAAATCAAATACCTAATTGTTTAAATTTGTTAACTAAATTTAATTGTTTACATTCGATTAGGTTAAAAATGGGGGATAACAATGAAAACACTGACCAACCACAACTGCAACAACCAAACCCTCATTTGCCAAACCCCCCTCAATTCAAGATTTGATTGCACAAAATTTGAATGAATTGAGGGGGATTGCAGAAGTATATCGTAGGATCCCTCGTCTAAACCCAATGTTTGATCCTCTCACATCGATCATACAAAGTATGGAAACCATGACTGAGGAGAACGATGCCACCCTTTTGTGGTGAGATTGTATGAAGGAAAAATATGCAGATGGCTTGTCGTATAAGGATATCAAGGATCTTGAGATATCCAAAGCCGAAATCGCATCATTGTTTATCAATCCCCGTGCTGGTCAACCTGTAGATCCCAAAAAAACCAAACTTTCTATTAAATGGTGCACAAATGATGGGATTGTGAAAAACTTTTGGGATCGTTGGTGGATGGTTTTCGACAAACCACCCAACAACAATCTTGATATCCCCTTCTATTTCATAAAAAAATTGTATGCTGAGTTTGTTTTACACAAATATGTGAACTACTTTGACATCCAACCTTTCTAGGGTGTAGGTTTGAGTATGCCCCAAAATAGACCTGGGGTAGTCAGAGTAGTCCAGGGCCCATATGTCCCCCCTCCTCCTGTTGATCCCCCACCCGCAGTTCATCATCCTGATATCATTTGTGAGGCGGCTTCACGGACCATATCGGCTATTCACTCTTTGAGTAGCCTTTTGGTTTCTCAGGCTGCGTCAGTAGCTAAACCTACTCTTGATGGTAGTGGTGCATCCAGTGCCGATGACACGTCATCCTCGACTCCACACATATGCGTGCCCCATAGTTGTGTCATGTGTGGGCACATATGCTTGGGTCCAGTTGGACAACCCGTTGATCCTCCTATGGACAGTGCAGATTATGAGGTGCATGAAATGCATGATGCACCAGATGTTATTACACAGACTGGAGGATACCCTGGGGAGTCCTCACATGCTAGAGGCGAGGAGGCACCGTCATCATACATTGATGATGTAGTGGTAAGATTTGTGTTTTCACAGTTCATGTTATATTTTAATTAAATATTTATAAATTAGATAATATTAAGTACTAATTTTTATTTTCATGGTCTATTTAACAGTTGATGACCGAGGATGAGTTGAGATAGATTCAGGAGGGCACCTTGTCAGCCATTTCATTTGGCCTTGATAGCTTGACGGTACATATATTATTGCACCTAGTCGTTTGTATTTTATTGTACATACATGCTCATCATTTATATTGGTATTAATTAGATTATGTAGTAACTTGCATGTATATCTTATTTTACTCTTGTAGGGCACAAGCAACATGAGTGCGGGGCAGTGTGATTTAGGATCTGGTACTACAGTTGGAGACAAGGGAAAGGTAATTGAATGCAAATATGATTGAATGAATAGTTTAAATAACTTATAGTGACTATGCATGTCTAGACATAGATTGATAGTTTCATATACTTGTTGTGTATATATACAGAGAATTCTTTGCTTCACATCCTTGATGACTACACCCAGTATACCTGAAGAAGAAGAAGAGATGCCTCGAGTAGATGTGTGTTTATTTTATTTTTTTATTAGTAGATATAATTTGTTATTATCAGTGACAATTATATGCTAACTTGTATCAATGTCATGTTTCTGAACATATGTAGGTTGTGTATGAAAATATTCAAAACATACCTCCTCTACTGAAGACATACATCAAGAGTCCTACAAAGCTGAAGAGAAAACGTGGAGATGAGGTCAACATGAATAGTTCAATTATAGTTCATTTTTATGTTAACTTTTCGAATGTGAATTATATAATATAACTAATATTAATCGTGGCTTGTTTTTCTTGTGCAGGATTCTTCAGAGCTGAGAAGTGCGGCGAAGAGGATCGATTTTGATGATCCATCAGCAGCTTAGGATGTTATAGATAGTTTTGGGATGCTTACATGTCTAGTTGGCATGTATATTTTGTATATGGACATACATTCACGTATTTAGACATACATTTTGTTTTAGTTGGTGTTTATGCCATATTTGTGTATGGACATCCATTTGTAATCATTTAACATTTTTATATACACAGAAGTTGATATTCAATCATATAAATTGTTGCTCATCTGTGCGTGGTGTTATCATGGAAATCTTTAATCTTCATTCCAATAATTAACAATGGTTAATAATGGCTATTTAATGAACAATACAATTCATTTCATTTCAGTGTAAGTGTTGTTTTTATAATGAACAATATAATTCATTTAATGAACAATACAATACAATTCATTTAATGAACAATACAATTCATTTAATCAACAATACAATACAATTATTTCAATGAACAATACAATTCATTTAATGAAAAATACCCTATGCATGCTCCTATTTTGCCCCCCCACTCGATCGAACGCTCGGGGTCATACCCTACCGACGTCATCCCTTGAGCGCCCTAAGTGCTCAAAATTGTCAAACTTTGACGGGCCCTAACTCAGAATCCATGGAACTTGTGAATGATCTTTTTGAACCTACAGGGCCACAAGAGGGGTCCCTAAAAAAGCCTATCTCGGTTTTTCAAGCTGCCCTATGGTTTTATTAGGGTAGCAATTTTTCGGTTGGCAAAAAAATCGTCAGTCTCACTCAATGGAATGTTGGCGTGTGGCCGATTTCTCGTTCTGCTCATCGCGATGATGAACTGTCGGCTTCGACATGTCCAGTTAGGAATTATTACCCTATGCATGCTCCTATTTTTCCCCCCCACTCGATTGAACGCTCGGGGTCATACCCTACCAGCGTCGTCCCTTGAGCGCCCTAAGTGCTCAAAATTGTCAAACTTTGATGGGCCCTAAATCGAAATCCATGGCACCTGCGAATGATCTATTTGAACCTACGGGGCCACGAGAGGGGTCCCTACAAAAGCCTATCTCAGTTTTTCAATTTTCCCTATGGTTTTATTAGGGCAGCAATTTTTTGGTTGGCGAAAAAATTGTCAGTCTCACTCAATGAAATGTTGTCGTGTGGCCGATTTCTCGTTCTGCTTGCCGCGATGACGAAATGTCAGCTCTGACATGTCCAGTTAGGCATTATTACCCTACGCATGTTCCTATTTTTTCCCCCCACTCAATCGAATGCTCGGGGTCATACCCTACCGGCGTCGTCCCTTGAGCGCCCTAAGTGCTCAAAATTGTCAAACTTTGACGGGCCCTAACTTGGAATCTGTGGCACCTGCGAATGATCCGTTTGAACCTATGGGGCCACGAGAGGGGTCCCTAAAAAATCATATCTCAGTTTTCAAGTTGCCCTACGATTTTATTAGGGTATCAATTTTTCGGTTGGCGAAAAAATCGTCAGTCTCACTCAATGGAATGTTGTCGTGTGACTGATTTCTTGTTCTGCTCGTCGCGATGACAAACTGTCGGCTCCGACATGTCCAGTTAGGCATTATTTCCCTATGCATGCTCCTATTTTCCCCCCCCACTTGATCGAACGCTCGAGGTCATACCCTACCGACGTCATCCCTTGAGCGCTAAAATTATATATAAACAAGCATTACACTGTAGACACATAATGATCATGAATATTTCCATGTATTGTATACACATAATTACCATTACACTTGCATGTGACATCCATGAAGGGATATGCAAACATGATTTTTTTTTCCATTATCAATACAACTACACCAATGTACTCATGTACAGATACATGGACATTATCATCAATACAACTAAACCAATTTGCTCATGGACATTGTATATCATCATAACAATGTTACATTAATTCGTATCCATATACAAATACAACATCTCACTTCATCTGCATCAGACATCCTTATGTCCTAAGAGAAAAGCTTGCGTACAACAATGCCTGTATATAAATGAAGGCCAAAATAAGTAACCTTTTTATGCGGAATGAATGTGCTACAAGAAACAAATTATAACACTTAATACAAATTAGTTTGGAAAATTATAAATAGATCATTTCAAACATTTTTATGATGCACAAGATTGTATAATTACGAAACTTACCAGTTTCTCTGCAAAGTATACAAGCATAACTTTGAAGAAAGACGCATGTTGATTAAAGCCCTTCTCACTGCATTTCTTTGCATGATTGAAGATGAAGGTAGATATGGTCATTTCTAAATAGCAATACATTCACTTGACTTAATGTTTATGCACAAAATTTTATCTCATTAATGCACAAAAGAATATGTACCATCACCAAGAGAGGGTCTTGTCAACGGCGAATGATCTAGCATGAACCTGTATATCATCAAAAATCATAATGTGATGTACTATTGTATATCATCAATAAAGACCTGCATGAGCATAAAGGTTTTGCGATAATTATATCATCAAAAATTGTCAGATAGTGTTCTCTAATAACAAAAATTGTAAAGCTCATCAAATGCATGATAATAAGTCGTGTTGCAAAAAGACGTCCCTTCCGATTATATCATGTACCCACTATGTGCATGCAAAAACCGTGTTGCCAAAAAAAAAAAGTTCATCAATAGACCTGCATTTTCAACACATCCTTAATATACACGTAACAAACTTGATCATTAAGGTTTAATGATCATTGTTTGAAATGAAATGCATGATAAAACAAATAAGGCACCATTAAAGACCTACTAGTCAAGTGTGCCTGAAGGGTCATCTCTTTGTTTAAGAGTATCCAGTATTGCTTCATGATCAGTAGTAGTCACTATCCATAGCTCTTTGATCTTTGATTTTGCTTGATGCTGAAACAACTTGACATTTGTAGTTATAGTAAGGTGTGAATACATTATAATGGTTTTGTGTCTCTCATAGTCTTCAAATGCAGGTATGCCATTCTTTTTAATCATGTATGTTCGCAACCAAGTTCCCACAACAACAACTAAACTTGTAGGATATGTGAATCCATCATCATTTGTCACTGGTTGTGTTAGCTTTTGTTTTCCTTGTACACATCGCGCCAACCAATATTCTGATCTCTCTTCATTCCCTTGCAGTGCAACAACTCTAAAAACATGTCCTAGTTGTACAAGATCTGATAGATGATCATACTCAAGTGAACTTTCCATGTCATCGTTTGACAAGGATATTGTTTGAGATAAAGGAGTTAGATAGTGGGGAACCCACGTATCAACCCACTCACTTGATTCGCACTGATCCCAATCACACCAAACACAACTCTGACAAAAATAATCCAACGCTCGTGTCCAAATGGTCCATGCACTTGCATCTGAGCTAAGAAATGAATGCATTTTTAAAGAATCTTTAATTGTTTGACAATCCAATCTATCTCCCACTGTTCCCTCCTCAACCAACCAAAAGAATCTGCTCACTGTTGAATCAAGAGTACCTCCATGTGACAATGCTGAACTACACCAATCACTAATAGAACGTGCATAAGAGAAATTTGCACCTAAAATCCTCAATTGCTCCTTAACTAGAGCTCTCTTCAAACATGCACCTGCTCCATCATGCTCTCCCTTCCCATGCCTTGCCTCAAAAAAACACCAAATATGAGGTTTACACCTCTCCACATGCATTCTACTCAACCAATAAAACATACGGGCATTCTTGAATTGACCCGTATAGTTATCTGACCATATTATATGTCGGTGAATTGCAATATCTTTCTCATGCAAGAACTCAAAAAAATTCTCGAAAGAATGTTGCACATACTCGGAGGAGTGTGATCTATCATCACTCATATAAAAATGATACTCCCTGATTATCTTCTTGTCCTCTTCTGTACTATCAGGAGCATGTCTATATGTAATGTGAACAAAAATAGCAATCTGGACTGAATTGTAGTATTGAGACTATACCTCATTCTGTGGTTGCAATGTATAGTTCTCTGCAAAATCAACCACTGATACAATAGTGCCAATCGGGAAAGAGTTCTTACACATCCTGAACTATTGATCCAACCACTGAGACCTATGGGTGTGCCTTGCATACTTGTAGAAAAGATTTTCCTTAAAATCCAAAATAAAATCAGCAATACTCACTTCTCTTGAGACTAATTCGCATCTAGAACCTTCACCTCCACTCTTCAAAGTATATTTCACTATCTCGTATCTTGTTTTCTCAACATAATTATTTCCAAACTCATGTTCGCTGCCCTCATGAAAACATGAAACAAACTTTGACGACCCACTACATTCTGAGCACTTCTCATTCAAACAATCTTTTCTATAGAAATAGCAGCCATCATCTCTAGGGCATAAAAATAGATCTTGCAAGTCTCTTGATGATCTCAGAAATAGCATTGCACCACACTCCTGCAACATCTCATTAGTATGCATCGTAGAACGAATATGACATAAAAGTTCATGGTACATTGAAAACTCCACATGGTACTTGCAACAACAGGTATTGCGAATCTTAAGAGGAACACAATAAAATGGTTTCAAAGATTCAAAGGCCCTTTGTGATATTTACAAAGTTGGATGTAATTCACAAAAAAATTTGTATAACATTGTTTGGCTTGATTCCAAGAAATGTTTGGGATGCGGTGTGCGATCTCGGTTGCGGATTCTTAATTTCAAAACGTCCTTTACATTGGGTGACACTCTAGAATTAGAGTGCCAAAATTGTTGAATCTCTTCCTTCACATTGTCAATCAACTTTCTATCAACACGTGGAAGCCTCCCACCAAATGCCCATGTATCTTGTTGAAGTGGATTGTCAAGTCTTTGTCTTTGTGCAAGTGCTCTATCCAAAGTTTTATGGTTTATGTTAAAATCAACACAATTTTGTCTCATTTGACGAGCCTTCCTCAATTGATGTCTTACTAAGGAGGTTGTAATCACTCTTCAAGTGACTCTCTTATCTCTTTCTTTGGTATTATTTCCAATAGAATTGAGAGCATCAAATAGTTTTTTTGCAATAATAGAATTTCTCTCCATCTTCTTGTTCATACGAATCTTCAATTTGTTTAGCAATGGTCTCATCTTTATCATCTTTAGCAATTGAACAAAGAGTTGGCATTGCTTGGTCAATGTCTTATTGCTAAAATTTTGGTTGAAAATTTGTGTAGCCCACAACCGAATGGTTCTTGTTGACCTCATGCCTTCAAGATTCGCAATAATGTTCTCATCGATTTCAAATAACCATTTTGGGGTTCTTGAAGGTCTTGGATTTGGAATTTGTCTTTCATCCATGAGAGGGTCTTCATTTCTAAAGTAATTAGGTGTTACATATGGTTCACTTGGTTGAGCAATTCCACCTTCAACGTTAAAGTTTTCCACATTTTCACCTCCTATGTCAAAATTTTCCACATGTTGAGCATTTTCATTATCACTTTCAACATTTTCAAAATTTTCAATGTTTTCACTTTCAAAATCTACATTTTCATTTTCAATAACTTGTGGCACATTTTCAAATTCAATTTCCTCTTCATTTGAAGTAACATTAGCAATATTTAACATACCTTGTCTTCTCCTCCTATGACATTCTCTATCTCTTTCTCTATACACTTCAATTTGGTCATTTGAAAGTTTTCTTTTGCGTTTAGACTTCCAACGACTACTACTCCCCATTTCCCTCCACACATATGCTCCTTCGTGATTGACAATGTAAGTTTTCACTTTAAGAATCTCCCAAAAGCACAAATTTATCTCTAGTTGTCTGAAAACCTATGATCCTTGACAGAAAACAGAATATGCAGACTGTGGGCCGTTGGAATCTACAGAATGGCCCACAAACCCTTTTTTTCTCAGTTTTTTGTACTAAAATCGGATATCTGATAAAATCCGATATCCGATTTTATCCAATATCCAATTTTAGTACAAAAATTTGTGGTCCCTGAAAAAATTCCCGTTGCCGCCATTTATTTAGTAAACTGCCACATGGCAGAAATCCAATATACGATTAAATTGGATATGAGAGAGAGAGAGGGAGAGAGAGAGAAGGAAGGAGAGGGAGGGAGAGAGAGAGAGAGAGAGAGAGGTCCTATGGTGTCGTTAGGGGTCATATGACCCCTATGGACCCCATATGACCCCTATGGATGCCATATGACCCTTAACGACACCATAGGACCCCTTAAGACACCAAATGGGGTCCATAGGGGTCATATTATGTTTTATGGGGTTGTAGGACACAATATTGGGACACCATATGACCCCTTATGACATGATTTGGTGTCTTAAGGGGTCCTATGGTGTCGTTAGGGGTCATATGGTGTCCATAGGGGTCATATGGTGTGCCATTAACCCTTATGACTTCTTAGGACACCATATGACCCCTAATGACCCCATATTGGGTCGCTTTGGGTCATATTGTGTCCTAAGGGGTCCTATGGTGTCCCAAGACACCATATGACCCCTATGGACACCATATGACCCCTAACAACACCATAAGACCCCTTAAGACACCAAATCATGTCCTAAGGGGTCATATTGTATCCTACGACCCCGTACAACACAATATGACCCCTACCGACATGATTTGGTGTCTTAAGGGGTCCTATGGGGTCGTTAGGGGTCATATGGTGTCCCATGAACCCTTATGACCTCTTAGGACACCATATGACCCCTAATGACACCATATTGGGTCGCTTTGTGTCATATTGTGTCCTAAGGGGTCATATTGTGTCCTAAGGGGTCCTATGGTGTCCCAAGACACCATATGACCCCTATGGACACCATATGACCCCTAACGACACCATAGGACCCCTTAAGACACCAAATCATGTCCTAAGGGGTCATATTGTGTCCTACGACCCCGTACAACACAATATGACCCCTAACAACATGATTTGGTGTCTTAAGGGGTCCTATGGTGTCGTTAGGGGTCATATGGTGTCCATAGGGATCATATGGTGTCCCATGAACCCTTATGACCTCTTAGGACACCATATGACCCCTAATGACACCATATTGGGTCGTTTTGGGTCATATTGTGTCCTAAGGGGTCCTATGGTGTCCCAAGACACCATATGACCCCTATGGACACCATATGACCCCTAACGACACCATGGGACCCCTTAAGACACCAAATCATGTCCTAAGGGGTCATATTGTGTCCTACGACCTCGTACGACACAATATGATGCCTAACAACATGATTTGGTGTCTTAAGGGGTCCTATGGTGTTGGTAGGGGTCATATGGTGTTCCATGAACCCTTATGACCTCTTAGGACACCATATGACTCCTAATGACACCATATTGGGTCACTTTAGGTCATATTGCGTCCTAAGGGGTCATATTGTGTCCTAAGGGGTCCTATAGTGTCCCAAGACACAATATGACCCCTAACGACACCATAGGACCCCTTAAGAGACCAAATCATGTCCTAAGGGGTCATATTGTGTCTTACAGGGTTGTAGGACATAATATGACCCCTTAGGACATGATTTGGTGTCTTAAGGGGTCCTATGGTGTCGCTAGGGGTCATATGGTGTCCATAGGGGTCATATGGTGTCCCATGAACCCTTAGGACCTCTTAGGACACCATATGACCCCTAATGACACCATATTGGGTTGCTTTGGGTCATATTGTGTCCTAAGGGGTCATATTATGTCCTAAGGGGTCCTATGGTGTCCCAAGACACCATATGACCCCTAACGACACCATAGGACCCCTTAAGACACCAAATCATGTCGTTAGGGGTCATATCGTGTCTTACGGGGTCGTAGGACACAATATGACCCCTAATGACATGATTTGGTGTCTTAAGGGGTCCTATGTTGTCACAAGACACCATATGACCCCTAACGACACCATAGGATCCCTTAAGACACCAAATCATGTCGTTAGGGGTCATATTGTGTCTTATGGGGTCGTAGGACATAATATGACCCCTAACGACATGATTTGGTGTCTTAAGGGGTCCTATGGTGTCGCAAGGCACCATATGACCCCTATGGATGCCATATGACCCCTAATGATACCATAGGACCCCTTAAGACACCAAATCATGTTGTTAGGGGTCATATTGTGTCTTACAGGGTCATAGGACACAATATTGGGACACCATATGACCCCTTAGGACACCATATGACCCCTAACGACATGATTTGGTGTCTTAAGGGGTTCTATGTTGTCCATAGGGGTCATATGGTATCTTGGGACACCATACGACCCATTATGACACTGTTATGGACACCATATGACCCCTAATGACACCATAGGACCCCTTAAGACACCAAATCATGTCGTTAGGGGTCATATGGTGTCCTAAGGGGTCATAGGCAACAATATGACCCAAAGCGACCCAATATGGTGTCATTAGGGGTCATATGGTGTCCTAAGAGGTCATAAGGGTTCATGGGACACCATATGACCCCTAACAACATGATTTGGCATCTTAAGGGGTCCTATGGTGTCCCAAGACACCATATGACCTCTAACGATACCATAGGACCCCTTATGAAACCAAATTGTGTCATTAGGGGTCATATTCTCTCTCTCTCTCTCTCTCTCTCTCTCTCTCTCTCTCTCCCTCTCCTCCTCTCTCTCTCTCTCTCTCTCTCCCTCTCCTCCTCTCTCTCTCTCTCTCTCTATAAAATATGACTAATAAAATCTGATATCTGATTTAATCGGATATCGGATTTCTGCCATGTGGCAGTTTACTAAGTAAATGGCGGCAATGGGAAATTTTTTGGGGACCACAAATTTTTGTACTAAAACCGGATATCAGATATCCGATTTTTGTAGTCAAATTTTCAAATTTCAAATTTCGGCTTAGGAATGCTTTGGTATTTGGCTTGGAAGTGACAAGCCTGGAAAGTCAACTGAAAAAACGTGTTTTTCAGTATTCCTTGATTTTCTAGACTTTACACTGGTGGCTGATGACTTTTTTTGTAACAAAAATTGATAAAACGAAAAGGGTTTTTTAAGGACATTCCCAGATTTCCAATAGTATAAGGCTTGTCTTATTTCGACTTTAAAAAATAATTATTATTTATTTTCTAATTGAATTCTGACAATAGTCCTGATTGATATACTGATTGAAAAACACTCATA
The DNA here is from genome assembly GCF_030272615.1 of Cryptomeria japonica. Lineage (NCBI taxonomy): Eukaryota > Viridiplantae > Streptophyta > Pinopsida > Cupressales > Cupressaceae > Cryptomeria > Cryptomeria japonica. Next base: position 66,784,572 of record NC_081407.1, on the reverse strand, counting down.
ACTTTCAAACAATATAACATTTTTTGAAACCGAAACATGTGTCACATCCTATGCTTCGTCTAATATAGGGGAAAAGTAAAAAAAATTAAATTTCATAATGTTTTTACCAAGTTAAGGTGGTCAGATGTAGGAGTTTCTGAATTTCTAAAAAGCTGTAGTAAAAAATTCATAAATAATTATTTAATTTATAAAAAATTAAAAAAAATATGTGTCACATCCGGACATGAGTCTAATACTTATATTATAAATATTATAAAAAAATATTAAGATTTGATTATGATTAGGGTGGTCAGACATATGTCTACTTCTTATTTTTTTCCTGAAATTTTAGTACCACTGCATTGAAATTTGAAATTTTCATCAAATAGGATTTTTTTTTTCCAAAAAATAAGTAGTAGCTTAGAAACTACATTCAATTTTCCATATATTCTCTTCTTACATATTTTAAAAATAATGTTCACAACTTATTCAAATTTTCATGTCAAGTTGCATAACTCTGATTTTCTGAAATTTTATTGCCACTTAAGGACCTGTTTTGGCACACCATGATCCTGCACATACCCTAATTTCCTATGGAGACAACAAAAATTCACAAGGAGGTATAGCATTTTTTTTTAGTCATTATTCAGCATCTCCCTCAAGAGGAGAACATTTCCATTACTGCAATTCAATCATATTTCATTTCTATTTCAAGGTTAATTCCTAAACTGGGGTTTGACTTAGGAAAGCCCCTATTCCCAACCTATTTTCCTTCTCTAGTGTGTGTAGGAACAAGTACAAAGTTGAGATCTTCATAATCGGCTTTATTTACAGTGACGAATCAATCTCGCATTGGAGTGCAAAAAGTGTAGAGGACCGGAATGACTATCGCTATGGTCCCGACAAATCAGGAGCTCCTTCTAGGAATAGGTCAAAGAACTCTTGCAATCCTCAGATCTAGGTTTGTGACTCAATTCAATGACTGTATCTCACTATTTATGCATTTTTACATCAATTCCAGCACATTTACCCTAATTTCAGCATTTTTACAATTCAACTTAAAAGAGGGCAGTCCAATCCAATCCAGTAAATCCAATAGAGTTCTCAACCCTTATCCTTGATGGTTTGTGGGTGGATCCAGTGGGTTTACCTCCCTCTTTAATGTACTAGCCCCTACGTAAAAATTAGTGGTTTTCATACATCTAATGGTGGAAACCCTAATTTTTCACCAATACACCAATTTAGCCAATTTTGTGATAACTTTGCCAACTAATCCTAAGAAAGCTTGATGTGTATATATAATTTATAGTCACGTGTAAATGATATTTATTCTATTTTTTTTTCACCTCTCTCTCTCTCTCTCTCTCCATTTTTTTTCACAATCTCCTTAAGATATAGGCCATGGTATTTCAACTAATTTTCACCCCCTATGTCCCCTTAGGCACATAAAGACCTATATATGCTTGCATTTATTTTTAACCAACTAACCATAATATAAAAAAGTAACAATATTTTTGGGATATGCAGCATTGCCCTATACCCTTGGATCTTCTTGCATCAAACACTCAGGGTAGGAAAATTTTGTCAGCTTGGTCTCACAAAATGGAGTAAGATTGGAGAACCATCCTTTCAGATTGCCAACAATCTTCAATGAACCCCATCACTGGAGCAAGTACCTCGAACTGGTTCTTCTTTCTCCTTTTCCAACACTTAGCTGGAATAAGCATTCTCTTCCTCTGAAAACACCACTGTGCTCTCCTCTTCCTCGATGTGGAATTAGCTCTACCATAATCCCTCTTCCTCTACCATGTATGGTCTGCAACCCTCTTCCTCAATGTGGAATTTGTTCCATCATAATCTGACCTCCTCCTTCAAATGTTGCTCCACTCAACATAGCTCCTCATTTCACCACTCAACATTCCACTTCTGTTATTTGTGAGTTTTAAACCACACAAATCCAACCACCTCTCTTTTCTTGGTTTCTTCACACTCTCCATCATCCTAATGCACTCCAAAGGATGTTTAACAACTTTTGGTGGACATCTTCATCCAAAGCTAAAATTTCTTTCTTTTCTTCTTTCATGCCTTCCCAGTGACATGATCCTTTATCTGTAATTGATGTGAGCCATTTCCTCTTGACTATTGCAATATATTCCATTGTTACAACTTTTTATTCACCTTTCTCTTTTGCTATCAATATTTTTAGGCCTTCACTAAGATTTCATCTATTGCAATCTCTTCTACCTTCTTAGGTTCAACTTCTAATAAGCTATTGATTCTTCAAGAATCTCCTCTAAGATGGCATTGTCATCTTCATTGACCTACCCATTAAACAAAATACCCTCATTGTTTATCATCTTTGTCTCTACTACAATCTCCTTGATCATTGTCCACGATTTTCAATACGCATGTCTTTGCTATATACTCTTCATCATCTCCAGTGAATAGCAAACATTCCAAGTCTTCTTCTACAAATTTATCCTTCGCACAACCCATTTGTTGCTACTGTAACCTCTATATTTTCATCCTCCATGTCTTCCAATAGACATTCCTCAGCTTTAGGTTCATCAATTACTTCATATTCACCCTCTTCCTCTTCCTTAGTGTCACGTATAGAAAAATCTATTGCAAATTTCTGCTTTCTTGTGATCAAAACATCATTAGAAAAATAATTAAAATTATTTCCACCTCCTTTCTTATGAAGTACTCTTCTCCTTTTCAATTTTGCTTTTTTTTTTCACCTATTTCTGCAACTTATAAATTGATCTCTTCTTTTATTTCTTATTATTTCTCTAATTTTCTCAAGTTTAGGAATTGTTAAAATCCATTCAATGATAAATTCCATTTTCTTCTTCCTCTTTTTCATATTCAACTTCTAAAATCCTCAACACAATCAAATCATAGTGCAAACTACCTCACCTTTGGCGATCTATTTACACACTCAAGAAAACTTGCTCCACAACTTCTCTATGTAGCGCCTCTTGCAACTTTCTCATACATCTGCAACAAACTCACATACACATATCCTCTACCCAACAAATATTTCTAAAAGACACACCTCTCACTACCTCTACCCACTCTCTCTTAGTAGAGGAACTATGTGCACCTTCTACCCAACCTTAACCTTTTATGGAGGATAGTAACCAAATCACACTCTCTCCACCCTTTGATCCTAGCACTAGAATGCGTCTCATTCAACACTCTAACTGCACACTCAGGAACTCCTTCTCTTATACCACTGATGTAGGGCCACTCCACCCTTACACTCTAAAAAACATGCTCTGATACCACTGATGTAGGGTAGTCTCCTTAAAAAACCAAACACTAGAGACATAGAGAGAGAAAATTTCTTAACAATGTATATATTGATAATGCTTGAGAATGATTACAAATGTTCCTATGCCTTTCTTATATAGACAAGACAAAATTTCTTTATGCATAGATTGATAATGCTTGAGGATTATTAAAAATGTTCTTATGCCTTTCTTATATAGGAAAGAGATGATGAGGTAGGTAGAACTACCTTTGACACAAAATTAAATGCCCACACCAATTAAATTAAATAATGACACATGAACTCATATACTCTAGAATGCCACCTAGGATAACTAACATGATCCTATGAACTTTATTAAATGTCAAATTATAAAAGTAACTTTATGGAAAACATGGCTAAATGTTTTGGTAGGTCTATGGAAAACACGGTTATGCGAGGATCTTTTAAGAGACTCCAACCTTCTTCAGTTGATCTTATCTGCTCTCACCAATAGTTTGTGGATGATACCATTGTCATGGGGGAGTCAAGTATCTCATAAGTTAGAACCCTGAAGGACACTCTTTGTAAGTTTGCCTCTGCATCTAGTCAGCTCATTAATTGGGTCAAAAGTGAAGTTTTTTTCATCAATACACCAGAGATAAGACAACATAGAATCAGTAGAATCCTAGAATGTCAGATTGCTGATCTTCCTGCCACTTATCTTGGCCTCCCCTTGGGCATTGCACCTCCTGATTCTTTTTGGAGCTCTCTAGTGGACAAATTTCATAAAAAGCTAGCTGGTTGGAAATGAGCCCTTTTAAGTCAGGCTGGAATGCTTCAACTTCTTAAAGGTTCTCTTAAAAACATACCTATCTATGCCCTAAGCCTTTTTAGAATTCCAGTTAAGTATGCTAATGCAATTGAGAAAATTCAAAGAAAATTTCTATGGTCAAGGGTTGAGGATAAGAAAAGAATGTCTCTTGTGGCTTGGGATCAGGTATGTAGACCGAAAAGTAAAGGTGGTCTAGGCCTGAGAAGAATCCGGATCTTAAATGAATCTCTCCTGTCTAAATAGGTTTGGAGAATGTCCCACTCAGAGAGTGAATGGTGTAAAATCTGGCGAAGTAAGTACTCTCTTCTTTCCTCCTCTCTTTCCTCTTTTATTAATTCTGAAATCAACATTAATGGGTCCCATATCTAGAATCATGCTTCTAAGTGCAGAGATAGTATTGCTAAAGGGGTTACTTGGAAAGTAGGCAATGGTAGGAAAATTAATTTTTGGGAAGACCCCTGGCTTTTTGATAAACCTTTGACTGATTTCCCAGAATGGGCCCCTTATGCCTCCTCCTATATTAGAACTTCTGGTCCTTTAGTTGAAGGGTATTGGGCTGGTAATAAATGGCAGAACATAGAAAGTATTCACCCAAGCCTTATCAAGCTCAAAAATCATCTGTCTTCAGCCTGGTTGAATAAAGAGGAAGACTCCCTCATTTAGAAATATGAACCCAAAGGTAATATCACTGTCTCTTCAATGTATGGTGTTCTCTCCCCTGCCCCTTCTAAAAATCCTTTCTGGTCTAAAGCTTGGTTAAAGGGTCTGACCCCCAAAATCAACTTTTCTATTGGACTATTCTTCAAAATAAAATCTTGACCTTAGATAACCTCAAGGGTAGATGGTTTGTCTTTCCAAATAGATGTGCTCTATGTCTTAAGGAGGAAGAGTCAATGGACCATCTAGCTATCCACTGTTCCTATTCTGCTTCTATTTGGGAAAGATTTATTAAGATTTTTTGCATTGATTGGGTGTTTCCTAACACAATCAGTGAGTTATTCTACTCCTGAAATTACCATTGGTCTAACTCTTTTTTGAGATCTCTGTGGCAGCTATCTCTCCCTCACATTTTGTGGGGATTATGGAAAGAAAGAAACAATTGTATTTTTAGGGACACTTCTCTTATTCAGGATATTGTGTTCCAGAAAATACAATGGGCGATTGTGGAGAACATTGGGATCATTGGGGGTCCCTGCTTTTCGACCAATCCATTGAAATCTCACATTTTAAGTTCCTGGAATTTGAAGAATGCTGGCAATTCTGACCCCAAGCAAAACAAAAGATTAAAAGCAAGATGGAAAACTCCCCCTCATGGTTGGTTCAAAGTCAATTTTGATGGTGCTGCAAAAGGTAATCCAGGCCCTGCGGGATGTGGAGGCGGGATGTGGAGCTATTCTTAGAGATGACAAAGGTATATGTAAGGAAATGGTTGTTGTTCCAATATGAAGCCAAACAAACCACAAGGCAGAAGCAATGGTAGCACTCCAAGGTATTCTCCTTGCAAAAAGATGGAATTGCCCCGACATATGGATTGAAGGGGACTCTAACAACATCATCAAATGCCTAAAGGGGACCTCTAAGCCCTCATGGTCTATCAATAACATTATAAAGGCCGCTATAGACCTCATTAACACTTTTGAGAAAAGTTACATATCTCACATCTACCGTGAAGCGAATGGTTCTGCTGACTGGGTAGCCAATGCAGCGGTCAATCAAGACGAAATGATTACTTGGAAGGGAGAACAAGGCCTCCTAGAGGATGTCATATTAATCATTTTTAAGGACCGATACAATAGTACCCCAAAGATCATTAATGTACAAAACAATAATGAAAAGGATTAAAAGGAGTGCTTCAAGCAATTATAATATTGTCAGCACCATTTATTATAACACTCAATCTATCACTTCCCACACTTTCTGGGTAAATTTGGTAGCTCCAAGAAACTCTCTGTCTAAAGCTCTCTGCAAGTTTCGATATTCAGCTCTGAATAGCGAAAATATGGGCGAAAATAGGTGCCGCTACCAACCTAGTAGTTGTAAGGAATGGAAGCAAAAGGAGGCGGTCTGGAACATTCTACAAAAGGGAGGGTTTTCAAAATTTATGAAGAGGCTCCATGGATGGGATGCCACTGTCACTAATTTCTTTTGTAAAAACTGGAGAAAGGGCACTTAGAAGATGGGAGACCAATATGTTGTCATAGATGAAGACCTTATTGCCCAGGCCATAGGTCTCCGAAGGGAAGGAAGCAACTAGTACAGAGACAAAAAAGTGAGCAAGGAGGCCATTGATAGATATCCTGAAACTGAAAAGGAGAAAAAACACCTGGTGAAGCTAAGTAAAACTTACTATCCCCTAGGGATTTTGTTAAACCATGGAGGGAGGTCCTTTTTGTTATAATGTGCTATATTACTTTGGATGGTAGATTCACTAAAGTATACAGCTACCATTTTGTTTTGATGAATCATTTTAGGCATGACGAGAAGGTTAACATTCCATATTTTTTGTTATGTTTAATGAATGTCACCATTAAGGCCTATAAAGAGAACCCTACGGTTGACACTGCCATGCATCAAGGCTTAATGGTTCTTATTTATGACCACCTCAAGGCTAACCAAATAGTCCACCTGCAACCCTCTATTTCTGAGTCTGAGGGGGATGGGTTGGACTCCGTTTTTTCTTTGGATGAGGGTTCTGATAGTGATCCAACGAGAGAATCTGAGGAGAGTACGGATGACTCGGAAGTTCAAGTTGGTAAGAAGAGGAAAAATTTGAAAACCAGGCCTTCCTCCTCAAAGTGCAAGAAATCTAAAGGAAAAATTCTCCAGATAAGCTCCTCCTCCTCTGAAGAGGTCTCTGAAAATTCAGAGAAGGAGAAAACACAAGGTTCTCTGAAAAAGAAAACCAAAGCCCATATTCAGACCAGAAACAAACAAAAGAGAAAGAATGAGAATGTGAAGGAGCTGGAGGAACATAAATAGAAAAAGATTTCGGATGTTGATCAAAACTTGGAGGAGGTGACCACTGGAGAAGTTTATAGGGCTAAAGATAAAGCTACTGTTGGTGACACCCCAAATAAGGAACAAGACAATTCCAATAAGATAGATCCCCCCTCAAATCCTCCTCCTGAGGGTTTGAAAGGTTTTATGGACACCATGGAATGGTTAATCACCAATTACAAGAAAGTTGTGGATGACAACAAGAAGCTCAGCCACAAAATCCAGATTCGGAAACTATCAACACTGGTGAAGGGAAGACAGTTGCTAAAGCTGAAAATATAAGAGACTCCTTCAACCCCAGATTCGAGCAAATCGAGAAAGACTTGCTGGAGAGGAAAGTGAATGCTAATGCTATGGATCAAACTATGTCGAGAACTGTCAGTAAAGTCAAAAAAATTGAGGAATGTCTCAAAATTATCGCAGAGCAAAGCTTAAACATTCTGAAGGTCTCTTCTGGCAATACCAAAACTCTCATCAACAAATTGGATGAGGAGAAGTACATCCTAGAAATTGACCCTGACACTGAAGGTACATGAGATGTTCAAGGACCCAGAACAAGAACCAGAGGTAAAAAGAAGGAGAAGAAGCCTAATAAGGACCTGGATGAACTCAAAGTTGTTGCGGCCACCTATGATCAATTGGTGATTAAGGCAGAGGACCTCTTGAAGACTCTTTAACTATGCAGTGTTTTCTTGGTTTCTGTTGTTTTGTTGTTTCTATCTTTTGTTGTCCTTTTTGTTTACTGGCTTTTTCGCTAGTCATTTTGTAAGTAGTTTTTTATGGTCTGGATACTCTATGATGATATTTCTTAATCTCCTATGTTAAAGGTTTCGGGTCCTAAAAACCTATTTTTCCAGTTAATCAGACTTTTATGATAACTAACTAAACATTTAAAATATGACAAGTTACAAATGTAACTTTATGATAACCAACTTATGCCAACTTAGCCTTAGAAAACTTGACATGTAAATAACATTTACTCTCACGTATAAATGATATTTGTTCTAATTTTTTTTATTCTCTCTCTCTGTCTATCTCTTTTTCTCAATTTTTTTTTTACAATTTTCTTAAGACAAGACACACATATTGACTAAATTTTAACTCCCTATGTCCCCTTGGACACATGAATACCTATATATATGCTTGCATTTAATTTTAACCACCTAATCATAATAGAAAATAGTAACAATATTTTTGGGAAATGCAGGATTGCCCTACACCCCTAAATGCTCTTGCATCAAAATAGGACCTAACTAACGAGTAGTTGGATTTTGCACTTTTTTTACACTACAAAGGGGAAATAAGATAGGAAACATCCCTATTTACACCAATACATAAGTTGATTACATTAGGTAAAATGAAACAACAAAATAAGTTTTCCCACAACTTGGTTTTCTCCATTTTACCCCACATTTGATCTCTTTGTGTAGACACTTAAAAATAATTATTTTAATTATTTTTAATTCCTCGCATAATTAATTAATTAATTATGTTAATTCAAATTCCTCTCAATATTAATTAAATATAATTAATATTATCACTATAGCATATGATTGATTTATTTAATAAATCAATCCCTTTCTTTATTCTTCTAAAAAAATCAAATCCTCACAAATCTTCCTCTTAGCTAATTGATTTCAATTAATTAGTTAACCTACATGATTTCTACAAATCATCTTCTTAATTCATTCTTCTAGAAACCCCCTAAACTCACTTAACATTATTCTTCTAATTTTTTATTCCCTCCACTCACTCTCTCTCCTAGTCAAATTCTCCTACAAATATTAATCCCACCTAACAGTTCCTCTAATCCTCCTCCTAATGAGTCGTTAATGGTTAATCAACATGATTAGCCACAAAGTCAACTCTTTGTCCTTTTCATCCAGCCACTAGCTTTAAATGCTCTTTTCCTAGGTGAAAGTAAGATTTTCAAAATCACACATTCCTCTAGGCATCCCCTCTCCCAAGGAATTTTTAATTCCTTTTTATTCCTCCAATCCCCATAATATCCTTTTTTGGAGAATTTTTAATTCCTCCAATGCACCTTGTGGAGTGTGGAGATACGAAATGCCTTTAAGGCATATTTTTTGGTCTCCACACTCTCTCTTGGAGCTTGTGTGAGATCACAAGTAAATCTTAGCCCTTCATCTTAAATCTATCCTAGTCGTTCGATTTTCTTTCCTCTTCCTATAAATAGGGCTCCATCCCTTCATTCAAAACATTTTGAAATCCAGTAAGTTTATGCTCCCCTTTTGAGCCCAGGAAATCATCTTGGCAACTTGATCATCTCATTCTTATCATTTTTCAAATCCATTCCATTTGTGCACAATATTGGAGAGCCATCCACATGCACCAATCAAAGGAGCACATCAAGTGGAGTATTATCAAGGGGCGCCTTCACTTCATCAAGCTCAATCCGAAGGAGAAGGTAAAATAGCATGGTGAAATGGTCTTTTAATGATATTTAAGCATTCTGCATGTTTATTTCGTTATGTTTTGATCATTTGACCTTCAAACTTTGTTTTCCCCTCTTCATTTTGGCACGCCCGGTGGGACCCACGTCCCTAAGAACTAATGTTTTTTTTTAGGTTTTTGTGAGTTGTGAGATGCAGGTTCCAGAATAGCGCGACTACAAAAAAAAAAATCTTTTTTGCAGGTTCCAGAATAGCGGCTCTGTATTTTTGCACAACAGCTTCTTTTTCTGTTTCTGTTTTGTTTTTGTTTCTGTTCTTTTTCTGTTTCTGTTTCAGTTTTAGCATGATAGCTCTGCGATTAGCGTGAGCATTTTTGTGGGAATTTGAATTCCTATTATCCGATCTGTTATTTTCTTTGTTATCTGCTCTATTTAATTATAATCTGTGTGAAAGTAGGAGAGTATTCTCTTGTCTATATAGACAATTAGAAATCTAGACCTTTCACTTTTGCTCTGACCATAAGAAAGTGTGAAAATAGGAGAGTATGCTCTTGTCTATCTAGACAATCAGAAATCTAGACCTTTGACACTTTTCTATCTGTTTAGTGCTATTGTCTGCTTTGTTAATCTGTCTGAAATTTTTAGGCGCTAACTGTAGTCTGCATTTCTTTTTTTTTCATTTCCTGTTATCTGCTCTGTTTAAATATAATCTGTCTGACTGCAGGAAAGTGTGAACGTAGGAGATTATGCTCTTGTCTATCTAGAAAACTAGAAATCTGGACCATTGACATTTTTTATTCTGTTAAATTTAGGGTTTGCTCTGTTAAATCTAGAGTTTCTGTTTTTTCGCCATATCTTCTTTATCTCGACTCTATTTTCCTCCAAACTTCACCAGATTCCCTGCATTGCCATTTTCCACATTTCCTTCCTTGGAGGCCTTATCCCAAAAAACCACTTTTTGAAGCCCAAAATCCCATATTTCTCTATTTTTAGGGTTTGTCATAACTCCTTCCCCTTTAATCCAATCACCTCCAAATTTTTCTCATATTATCCATCTCCAACTTTTATTTTTTTGTCCCTCTTGGACAAATTTTCCCATTCCTTCATCTTTCCTCCAAAATCCCCATTTTTCGCTTGCCTATCCCTTGGAAAGTGGCAAAAACCTAGTCAAACCCCATTTACCCATCAAAGCTTTCTTCAAATCCACATTTCTCATTAGTAAAAAAGTTTTTATTCATGTTTTTCTATTCATTCCCAAAAAATAAAAAAAATTAATATTTTTGTCATTTTGTTGTTTTTTGCAGGACGCTTGTTGAAGACTCTGTTTTTCCAAACTACTAATCAAGTTGTTTTGCAGGACGCTTTTTGAAGACTCCATTTTTCAAACTACTAATCAAGTGGTTTTGCGGGTTGCCTAGCTGATTCAACCAAATATTGTGCATTTATTTAAATTAGGCACCTAGATATTAATTAAAATGGAATGAACCATTGTCTTATGTGTCTTTAAGAAAAGCGTAAAGGTAGGAAAGTATGCTCTCATCTTACTAGACGATCAGAAATCTAGACCCTCCAACCTTTTCTTGTTTGATTGTGTGTTTACCTCTAGTGGACCTGCCCTCCCAACTTGCTCTTTGAGAAGGTAAGAGGGGAACGACCCAAGCGAGTACACCCGGACTTGGGGTTCCCAACTCACTATAATAAATAGGCCATTGACTACGAAAGGGTTAATGGTTGGGGCTATATGAGAGTTCACTCTCACATTAGGTGCTTAGTAGGATCCTAGAGATCTCAATCATGCTTGCGTGACTACTAAGTTCTTGGTGCTTCATTGGGCTATAGGCCTCAATTGCGCTTGTGCAACTTCGAAGGGTAGCTCCTAACGGGAAGACTTACTAAACACCTTGTTCATAGTGGCCAAAAACCTTCTATTCATTGGTGTAGGAGGTCAAACCTCTGAAGCGGCCCATATTCTTACGGCCCTTAATAGAGACACAAAGTTCGCCATGAGGAGTTTTCATGGGAATTGATGCTTGGCTGCCCCGAGAAGTGAGTGTCGTGGAGGGGAGCCAGTGGGGTCAAGCATCTAAGTGTCGCTCTGGGTAAGCGTAGATGGGAAACCAATTGGGATTCAATGACTATTGTCCTTGCCAACCTTAAGAATATTGTATATGAGCATGCGTGTCTTTGATATAATATGCATTTGATCACTGTGTTTTCTTTGTTTGATACATACTTGCCAAGAGTATACTAAAAACACATCACTATCCCCAAACACTTTGCAAAAACATTTGTCAAGACACAAACAATTGTCCAAGTCATTACCCACACAAAGTCCAAAATTGCGTCAAAACTCTGTCCGTCCCATTTTTCATAAGCCTAAGAGAGAAGCTAAGAGTCCGTCAACATTCAAGTTTGTCCTTTGAAACACCAACTATCGTCCAAATCAGGGTGGTCATATCCCTTCATACAACTTGCCATTCGAATCGATCCTTCATGTTCATACCAAAGACAACCTAGTTATCAAGTTTCTTTTAAACCATCACTACCATACCTTCTTTATCAATCATCCTCAAATTTCTTAAATCCTTTCATCCTCAATTTTCTTAAATCCTTTCATCACAAATTTCTTAAATCCTTTCATCACAAATTTCTCAAGTCTTTTCATCCTGAAATTTTTCAAATCCTTTCATCACAAATTTCTCAAGTCCTTTCATCACAAATTTCTTAAATCCTTTCATCACAAATTTCTTAAGTCCTTTCATCACATTTTTCCTAAGTCTTTTCATTACAAATATCGTGTATGGTAGCAACTCGATCCCAAAAGAAAAAGATGGCTGAACAACAATATGGCATGCCAGACATTGGTGTCCTATATGAAGATCCCAAGAAAGATCATACACAAAGTGGGCAACCTAGTGATCAAGATCAAAGTCAAAATCTTGACATGGTTAACCAAGATGAACTTTGTCCGGAAGTGCAAACTTTCCTAGCGGATTCTTATAACCAAGAGATGATGGAAAAGTTTATTAAACACAATCCTACTGCACTTATGAAAACTCTCCTTGAACATGAAGCTCAACTTTCACCTGAATTTAATAGATCTGCTTTCACCCAACAACCACAAGGATACCTCGCTCCCACACAAAGTGTTGCACCTACTATTCAAACTCAATCAATTGCAGCCCCATCAATCATCCAGGCTCAATCAATGCCACCCGCGGTACCTCCCACCGTGGTCTCCATCCCACCTTTTTCCTCCTTACCATCCATACCACTATCGAATCCAATCTCATCCATTCTCCAACAAACTTCTATACCACCTCCTTCTATTCAACCACAAATTTCTATTCCACAAACTTCCCTTCCTCCCAACAATGTCACAAATTTTATCCGAGCAGTATTCAATCCCGTCACAACAGTTGGCAGAACACAACCAACTGTCCCTCAAACCCTAGTGACATTAGTCATCACAGCCCACGTTCCCACCTCCTCATCATATCAATATATTGGTGGTGGTGCACCTTCTTTGGTTCATCCAATTCTTGGGGCAAATAAAATTCATCAATATCAAAGTCCACAACAAGACCTCATCAAGGAAATTCAAGACATGAAAAATATCATCAAGGATATGAAACAAAGGACTAATAAAAGGAAAACTTACTCATTCAAAGAGTTTTGCCCTTGTCCTTATGATCTGTCTATATCAGTTGCACCATATCCCTTGGGATTTGAGATGCCTAAATTCACCAAGCATGAAGGCAAAGGAGACCCCCATGATCATGTTTGAGAATTCCACATCTTATACCAAGAAGTCTCCTATAGTGACCTTTATCTTCATAGACTCTTTCCCAAGAGTCTCATGGGAGATGCCCTGACATGGTTCTCATCTCTACCACGAGGTTCCATTGTCTCTTTTCCAGACTTGGCAGAAAAATTTGTGGCCCACTATGCATACAACATGGGTAATGATGTTTCTATGATGGACCTATGTAATACAAAACAAAGGCCCGGAGAAACCTTCGCCAATTTCCTACAAAGATGGCAACATCTTATCAAAAAATTCCAGTGGGACATGCCAAAACAACATCAAATTGAGCTATTCCAAAAGAACTTGGTGCTTGAACTTTCAAGACCTTTAATATCTCAATGTATCAAATCCTTCCAAAAATTGACAGATAAGGGCCTCGCCCTCAAACGTGTCTTGTTGGAGGAAGGAACCTTGAAACATTATCATAAATCAACACAAAGTTCTTCCTCTTATTATAACGACAAGCCAAAATTCTGGTCCAAAAACAAAAATGTGGTCAATGATGGTATAACTGATGCAAAGTGGGTCCAAACCATGGCCGCTCCCCCAAAATCCACCAACAACAATCATCAATTCAACAACCAAAATCAATCCCAAAAACCTCACAACAATGTCTCAATCCAGGGACGAACACCCCGATCGAATAACAGGAATCCAAGAGATTTCACTCCTCTGGCTGAGCCTATTGAAGTGGTGTTTCAAAAACTTGTCCAAGCAGGTGTACTGGTTTTTCCAATCACTCGCCCATTTGACCCCAATCAACCTAAACCGAGATGGTATAATGAAAATGAGTATTGTGAATACCATTGTATCAAGGGACATGATACACTGTATGAAACTGAAGATCTACATACAAGATCTCATTGATAGAGGTGAGATTGAAGTAGCAAATGCAAAACCTGGTAATAACAATGACAAACTCAAAATGTACCAGGAACCCTTCCCGAAGCATGATAAAGGAAAAGGCTCATCATCTAACGCAATGGGTTATGACTATGCTAATCACGTAACCAGTTTTGATTTTTTGGTAGGTCACATTGAACCTGCAGACAATAATGTCAATGTCATAACCATCCAATGAGTTAATTCTCCTTCTTCCCAAAGCAAACCAAATCCTGCTAGGATAGTCATTCAAGGCACCACACCTTCCACTTCCCATTTCCAGAATGACTGCAATGCAACTACACGCTGAGGAAGAGTCACCCTCCAAGGAGTCCTTCCCCCACCAAACCCCCCACCCATGTCTTGCACCCACCGATATGACCTCCTTGATCAACTTGGGAAGACACCTGCGTAGATCTCCATTTTGGAACAAGCCCTTCTCTAATCATGTGTTCCAGATAACATCAACGCCACCCAATTCCAAGCCCTCATTGGAAACCTTGCTGCCCAGCAGTATATTGTATTTAACTCCAAAGATGCTCCCGCAGATGAAGACCATAACAAACCTTTGCACATCGAAGCTCTCATCCACAAGCACAAGGTCAAACGTATCCTAATGGACGGTGGATCCGAGCTTAATTTGTGTACATACAAATTAATAAAACAATTGGGACTTTCTGAGGATCTGATAGACACATTAAGAAGGATCACAATAAAGGCATATGATGATGCAGAAAGAATTTCAAAGGGCGTGGTCACCTTACCTCTTCAAGTGGGCCCCATTACAATTGAAACCCCTTGCCAAGTACTAGATCTTGATCTCCCCTACAACATTCTCCTTGGGAGGCCATGGATTCATTCCTTGCAGGCCATACCCACTACCTATCACCAATGCATCAAATCCCCCTATAACGGAAGAGAGATCACTATCAAAGGTGATCCCCAACCTTTTCAATATTGCAAACTATTAGAGGGGAAGCATCTGTATCATTGCCCACTAAATATACCCTCGCCAACGCCTCCATCTGAGGCATCAAATATTGCCTCCACATCATCCCAACCAAATAATCAAATCAAGATCTTGGACAGTGGCTGTGGAGAATACAAATTAGAGGACGTCTTATTGATAGGAAACCTCCCTCTCTCTCCTAAGTCATTTGGCAAACCAAAAGAGATAAAAAAGGACCCAAAACCAGTCATGCAATGTCAAAACACCACCTTCCAGCAATGGGGCCCACTTGATAATGAGAGCCTCGAAGCAGATATCTCTTCATGGTTGTACTAGGAAGAAGATGAAGATACAACAAGAATATCCAAAGAAATGTACCCAAAAGCATCTGCCATAGTTGAAAAAATGGGTTACAAAGGACATGGCCTGGGACCAGAGGAGAAAGGAAGAAAAGAACCCATAAATCCTATCTCCTACAGATATAAAAGAGGCTTGGGGTACACCCCGGTGCCTAAGATTACTATCACTGGTGCCCCTTCTAGTCCTTCTTCAGATATCAAAAGCGCTGACGAAGAGGAATTCCACGAAATGCCTTATGAATATGAGAAAGATATCTTCTCGGATGCTTACATCAATACCATCACCCCCGTAACCCCTCCCACTTCACATGAGCTACATCTTGTCCATCCTGAACTCATTGATTGGGGCCAACGAGACAAACCCACTTTAGATAGCTGCACCAACGATAATGCTCTCATTGCTCTCCTAATAGCGCAAAATATGGAAGATTGTAGCAGAATCGAGGGTATTAAACTACACGAAAAGGGATACTTTGGTAGTCAAGTCAATGCCCTTAGCCACAAAAAAGATAATAAAAGAAAAAGATATGATTCCCTAGGTGAAAACTTCCCTGAGGTGCCTTTGGATGAACAAGAAATAAAAACAAAGGGCATATCTGAAAGTGAAAACCTGGAAAAGGCATTTGACGATGAGGGATTTGACCTCCCTACCATTGGTTACCTTCCACAGGACAAATCAAATTTGTTGATAGAAGAAACAGACAACATCAACATGGGCACCGAAGTCATTCCAAAAAATGTGCTCATTGCCAAATCCCTCACAGAAATCGAGAAACAAGACTTTATCAACTTCCTTACAGAGGTAAAAATCAATTTTGCATGGTCCTATTTCGATATACCAGGGTTGGACCCTACCTTGGTGGTTCACAATCTTGTCATCCACCTAGATGCAAAACCTATAAAACAGAAATTGCGCAAAATGCACCCACATATTGCACTTCTAGTCAAGGCGAAACTCCAAAAGTTGTTAGACACAGAATTTATCAAACCGATAGATTATGCTAAATGGGTCTCCAACATTGTACCTGTCGGCAAACCTGCTGGGGGCATCTGCATCTGCATAGATTTCTGAGATCTAAATATAGTTTGTCCTAAAGATGATTTCCCGCTCCCCAATATAGACATGATTGTGGACCTTACAGCAGGACATGAAATGTTATCGCTAATGGATGGGTTTTTTGGATACAACCAAATCAGGATAGCAGATGAGGATTAGCATAAAACTGCATTCACAACACCATGGGGTACTTTCTGTTATCGGGTCATGCCTTTTGGCCTTAAAAATGCTGGAGCTACGTATCAACAGGCAATGACAACAATTTTTCATGACCTCTTGCACAAAATTATGGAGGAATATGTGGATGATCTGCTAGACAAATCTAAGACAAGACAAGAACAGATTCCCATTCTAAAGCAAATCTTTGAAAGATTAGAAAAATACAAACTACGGCTGAATCCAAAAAAGTGTGTGTTTGGCGTCACATCGAAAAAACTACTAGGATTCTTTGTTTCCCGCAGAGGCATCGAGGTTGATCCTACAAAGGTAAAAGCTATTATGGGAATGCCTCCGCCAAAAACTCTCAGACAACTGCGCAGTCTCCAGGGAAAACTCTAGTCTGTCAGGCATTTCATTTCACAGCTAGCAGACAAGTGCCATCCATTTGCACACCTGTTGCATAAAGACATAAAATTTAAATGGGATTGCCTATGTCAAAAGGCCTTTGAGAAATTAAAAGAATATCTAGCATCACCTCCTGTATTGATGCCTCCTACTCCTGGAAAACCCCTTATTTTGTATATATGTGCTGCTGCAGTGGAATTGGGGGCATTATTGGTGCAAACAGATGATCAAGGGAAGGAACATGCCATTTACTACATCAGTCGGATGTTGGTAGGATATGAACTCAATTACACCCCCATTGAAAGAGCATGCTTGGCATTGGTGTTTAGCACACAAAAACTCCGACATTATATGCTAAACAACAAAACAAAACTAATTGCTAAAATCGATCCACTTAAATATCTCATCCAAGGCTGCTCTCACTGGCCGAACGGCTAAATGGGTCATGCTCTTAAGTGAGTTTGACATTGAATATGTGGACAGAAAGGCAATCAAGGGACAAGTCATTGCAGATCAGTTGGCTAAAGCTCCACTTCCAGGTGACCATCCTCTTCTCACAGAATTACCAGATGAGTTCATTATGACTGTTACCACATCCTTCACATGGAAATTGTATTTTGATGGCTCTTACACTCAAAATGGATTGGGGGCAGGAATATTATTGGTCACACCTCAAGGAGATGGCATCCCCAAATCATACAAGATAGCCTTTGCATGTACCAATAACATAGCAGAATACGAGGCCCTCATCACAGGTTTACGCTTGGCTATCCACTGGAAAATAAAGGAATTACAAGTCTATGGCGATTCCCAACTCATCATAAAACAAGTCAATGATGAATACCAGAAAAAAGATGATAAACTCCTTCCCTACCATACCATGGTTGAAGATCTTAAGTAACATTTCATGGCAATCAAGTTTGACCAAATCCCACGAACAAACAACAGGGCTGCAGATGCAATGGCCACCATTGGCTCCCTCCTTCAAATGCCAGCACACAGTCAAAAGTGCGAGTTCTTGGTCGAGCAATTGTTTATACTGGCATACGACCTACCAGAGTCTGAAATGGTGTGTGCTCTCATTGGTCCCGAGTCCCCTTGGTACCAAGAAACCTTCACTTTCCTCAAAGACAACACCATTCCCCCACACCTCATCAAAACCCAACAACAAACCTTCATCCACCAATGTGCTCGTTACACCATCCTTGCAGACACCTTGTTCAAAAGGCATTTTGATGGCTCCCTCCTAAGGTGTTTAGATAAACAAGAAGCAGAATGGGCATTACACGAAGTACACGAGGGTATCTGGGGGGCACATTCAAGCAGACTCACATTGGCTAAAAAACTGTTAAGAACAGGATACTATTGGCCTAAAATGGAAGAAGATGCATATAATTATGTGAAGAAATGCGTCCCTTGCCAGTAGCATGGCGACAAGATTCATGCACCGTCACAAGAATTGCAGCCATTCATTACACCTTGGCCCTTCTCACAGTGGGGGCTCGATCTCATTGGGAAAATCCACCCTTCATCTTCCAACGAACATAAATTCATTATCACCGCCACCGAATACTTCACCAAGTGGGTAGAGGCTATCCCTCTTACTTTCACCACCAGCAAGCAAATATCCAAATTCATCTTGAACTACCTAATCTGCCGATATGGCATCCCAAAAGTTACCATCATAGATAATGGTAAACAATTTAAGAACTAGGATGTCAAAGAACTCTGCCAAAAATTCAACATCCAACACTGCTTCTCCACTCCATATTACCCCTAAGGCAATGGCCAAGCTAAGGCTTCTAATAAAACCCTAATAAAAATCCTCAAAAAGATAGTCAATGAAGTGGGCCGTGATTGGCACCTCCAAATCCATCCTGCATTGTGGGCCTACCGCACTTCCATCCGCACCCCCACAGGCGCCACTCCTTATTCCCTAGTATTTGGTTTCGAAGCCATTCTTCCCCTTGAGATCGAGATCCCCTCTCTAAGGGTATCGCTGCAAAACATCCTACCAGAGGAAGAATACAGAATTGCCCGCTTACAAGAGCTAGAATTGTTAGATGAAAGGCGTCTCAAGGCCTTGAATCATCTCCGGGTATATCAAAACCATATGCGCATGAGTTATCATAAAAAAGTCAGAACCCAAGAATTCCAAGTTGGTGATCTTGTCCTCATGGAAAATCAGAAAAATCTACAAGAAAGAGAAAAGAAAGGCAAGTTCGAGCCTAATTGGCTTGGACCATATGTAATCACAGTGAAATATGGATCAGGAGCTTATCAGTTGACTACTCTTGAAGGTGATCCTTTGGATGATCCAATGAATATCATGCACCTCAAAAGATTTTATGCTTAGTCCTCAGAAAGTCTTAAATTGTCAAAAAAATAAAGAAAAATTTTTAAAAAAAAAAATGAGAAAAAGATCTTGAAAAAATCGTCACTTTGGTGAAAACCTGGCAAACAGGCACCTTATGACACAAAAAAATTAAAAAATCAGAAAAAGAAAGAAAAAACAATTCGTCCATTAGTGAAAACCACTTGGTGGCGCTATGGACAATTACCTTGGTGAAAACCTGTGTGCAGGCGCCAAGGTAAATAACCGGATCCACTATCTATCAGGTCGATACTACAAATCATCTGCCATCCAGCCCTCCCATGCGCAACATTCCTTCTTTTCTGCCTCCCAATAAAACATGCATATGATGATGAAGTCTTCGCCTGAGTCATGAACAAGGAATGTCCCATTGAAACTGAGATTTTATGCCTCTGTGTGCAAGCTTCAAGAAGTCTTGAGAAACAATCCCAAGTCCATCCTAGTTCTACTCTTGGCAAGAGGTATCATGTGGTTGCAAGGAAGAGACTTGTTAGATTTTGTTAGATCTTCTCATATAGGCTTGCATCTTTTGCCCTACGACTACCACTATTTACAATTGTCTTGGTTCTTCCATATCCAGGTACGTTATGATAGGTGCATACTGGGGCATATTTCATAGTATGGCATGTTTTGGATCCTTCTTGTATAAATCGGTGACTTGGTACTAGTGTTTATCAACACTTACCTTCTCATGTACAAGAGGTATCGGTGTGTTTGAGGGTTTCCTTGCATGAACCCACAACTCTGTATTAGTGTTTCTTAACACTCGCATTGTTGTGTGCAAGAAATTCCCGTTTGTCTACAGAGTCAGTCCACGCCCTGCGTTTCTCATGGCATCCTGATTTCTATAATCAATGGTGCAAGTCACTCAGGGCAACATCAAACTAGGTTGGCTCTCCACATTTGTTGTGCACAAAATCTCACCATCATTCCATCAAATCCTAAACTCAATAATCCCATGGAGTTCTCAATTGCCCCCATTTTCCTCCATGGTCTCGCATCTCGTATTCTTCTTTCCAAATACCTCACGACTGCTTCATATTTGTTCCTCATCTATCCCTTCCACCTTAATTTTTCTTCCTCTATTTTTTTTTTCCTCACATAATCAATTCTGATTCTGATTCATGTCTTATACAGGATGAATCCTTCCTGAAACCAGACGTTGTGATCTGATCATGTTTTATACAGGATGAATCTTTCTTGAAACCAGATGTTGTGATCAATCATGTCTTATACAGGATGAATCCTTCCTGAAACTAAACGTTGTGATCTGATCATGTCTTATATAGGATGAATCCTTCCTGAAACCAGACGTTGTGATCAGTCATGTCTTATATGGGATGTATCCTTCCTGAAACCAGACACTCCGATCATGTCTTATACAGGATGAATCCTTCCTGAAACTAGATGTTGTGATCAGTCATGTCTTATATAGGATGTATCCTTCCTGAAACCAGACACTCCGATCATGTCTTATACAGGATGAATCCTTCCTGAAACCAGATATTGTGATCAATCATGTCTTATACAGGATGAATTCTTCCTGAAACCAGACACTTTGATCATCTTTGTCTTATACAGGATGAATTCTTCTTGAAACCAGACTGAATCTAGATCTTATCAATCGAATCAAATCAAATCTATCAGGATATCAATTTCACAAAACTCCAAAGATCAAATACCTCAATTGATCTCCCGAGGGGGCATCACCATACCATAATCTATCAATCAAGAGTCGGGGCATCCTATCAAACCAATATCAGCATCAAAACAAGATTATTCTTTGAATCAATGTGTCATCACACCTCGCTTCAAAGAGGGGCAAAATGTAGACACTTAAAAATAATTATTTTAATTATTTTTAATTCCTCGCATAATTAATTAATTAATTATGTTAATTCAAATTCCTCTCAATATTAATTAAATATAATTAATATTATCACTATAGCATATGATTGATTTATTTAATAAATCAATCCCTTTCTTTATTCTTCTAAAAAATTCAAATCCTCACAAATCTTCCTCTTAGCTAATTGATTTCAATTAATTAGTTAACCTACATGATTCCTACAAATCATCTTCTTAATTCATTCTTCTAGAAACCCCCTAAACTCACTTAACATTATTCTTCTAATTTTTTATTCCCTCCACTCACTCTCTCTCCTAGTCAAATTCTCCTACAAATATTAATCCCACCTAACATTTCCTCTAATCCTCCTCCTAATGAGTCGTTAATGGTTAATCAACATGATTAGCTACAAAGTCAACTCTTTGTCCTTTTCATCCAGCCACTAGCTTTAAATGCTCTTTTCCTAGGTGAATGTAAGATTTTCAAAATCACACATTCCTCTAGGCATCCCCTCTCCCAAGGAATTTTTAATTCCTTTTTATTCCTCCAATCCCCATAATATCCTTTTTTGGAGAATTTTTAATTCCTCCAATGCACCTTGTGGAGTGTGGAGATACGAAATGCCTTTAAGGCATATTTCTTGGTCTCCACACCCTCTCTTGGAGCTTGTGTGAGATCACAAGTAGATCTTAGCCCTTCATCTCGAATCCATCCTAGCCATCCGTTTTTCTTCCCTCTTCCTATAAATAGGGCTCCATCCCTTCATTCAAAACATCTTGAAATCTAGTAAGTTTATGCTGCCCTTTTGAACCCAAGAAATCATCTTGGCAACTTGATCATCTCATTCTTATCATTTTTCAAATCCATTCCATTTGTGCACAACATTGGAGAGCCATCCACATCCAGCAATCAAAGGAGCACATCAAGTGGAGCATTATCAAGGGGCGCCTTCACTTCATCAAGCTCAATCCGAAGGAGAAGGTAAAATAGCAAGGTGAAATGGTCTTTTAATGATATTTTAGCATTCTGCATGTTTATTTCGTTATGTTTTGATCATTTGACCTTCAAACTCTGTTTTCCCCTCTTCAGTTTGAATAAACTAAGACATTAGTTTTGATGAATAGTTAATGCATCCTATGCATGTAATTGATTAGCTATATTGGTGTGCCCAAGTCAAAAAAATCACATGTTAACATCTTGGTGAACCAATGAAAGTAATAACTTGCATAACATTTAATTTACCCATTCTCGAAGCCATTGGATTGTTACCAAATAGAATGTTGATTTGTCTACTTGTATAAGTCTAAGGTGTCCAAACTTCATTAGTAAAATATGTGACACAAAATTTAATTGTACCACAAGGAACTAATGTGATGCTGCTAGGTACCCTTAAAAATGCTAAGTTCTACTATACTATGACTCAATGAAATCTTCAACACATATTACAACCCATGTAAATAAACTTAATGCCACACATTTCTAGTTGATTAAAATTTCACAATATGATAGATTGCAACTTCAATTCTTTCAATTTATTTTCGACCCTTGAATTATATTCTTGATCAATGTACTAGACTATGTTTCCTAAGAGTTGTGATATAAATGTGGTTTATATAAAATAGTTATAACATCATACTCCATACATTCACTAAGAAATCACCTTCTAAGGATTTTTTGAGTATCTATCTCTTATCCCTTTTGATATTTCATTCAATCAATCAAATGAAGGGCTACAAAATGTGAATTTGATCATCCACTTTGATAAATATTTAATTGACATAGTTTTCTGAATTTATCTCCTTCTACAAATTGTAACAACCCTCTAGTTGTACCTTTAATTTTCATCATTTTTGTGAATTTTTTTTATCTTATTAAGTTTTCATTCAACTATATACTTAGGTAGTCATCTATTCATCCAACAAGATATACATCCACCCATGAAATACCATCAAAAGATATTTTAATACCTTGATGGGAAATATTGCAAATGTTTTGACCTTGATGTAGTTGATGTAATAGATCTATTTCTCCTTTACGTCATGGATAATACTTATATTAGATTATAAGATAGTGGCATGATTATAAAAGTTTAATCTTTCTAAAGTTTTCTTCTCTTTTGAGGTTTTCCCTAGTTATACAATCATGTGTCTCATTTTGCAACTTCTTTTACATTATTTACTCATGTTTCAAATTTCCCATGTTGTTTTAGATGATATGAACAAGTTAAAATTTTGAAACATCCTTTAGTAGTATAAAAATATTTTTTTTAAATGGTGATTGCATGGTTGAGAATTTAGGATTTGTAATTGGTGATTTTTTCGATATCTCTAACACTAACGTAAGAAGGAAACCATAGAAACATAGAAGAGAAGTACAAGTTATTGAATGACTTTTGACAATCAAATAACATCAAATAAATTGAACAAATTAGACTTTATTTAATTTATTTATATTATAATTGATAGTTGCTACTTTTAAATTTCTTAACTTTTTTAATGACAATTCATTTAACAAGTTATTTATACAAGATAAAATTTGCATGCAAATTTTATGTAAAACTTTCAATCTTTTTTATATTGAACAAAGTATAGCACAAAATTTTTAAATAAAAAACTTTTAATCTTGAAGATATTAGTTTTCCACAATCCATAATAACAAACTATATGTAAAAAATTCTCTCTTTTAAATATATATTGAACAAAACATAGTACAAAAATTTTAAATAAAAAACTTTCACTCTTAACAAGGGATACTAAACAAAGTGAATAGATTCTCAACATAGTGTTGAATTTTGATTCTTTTAATAGTGTATTCATTTGATGTTTTGCTTATATGACATTAATAAAATATAGCAATGCCTAAGTCTTTTATTAAGAATTCATTTATATGAAATTATTAAATTGTATTGAAAGGTTTCATTTTATTTTATTTTTTGATATTTTAATTTAGATTATTCTTTGTTTTATATTTTGTTATTTTATTTGTTAATAAATTTGAAGCTTTATCAATTTTATTTTTTAAATTTTTGTAGTTAAAATAAAAATAAATTATATTAATAGATCTATTTTTTAATAAAAAACTATTTTCTAATTTTTTTTATATATTAAATTAGATTTAATTATTATTGAATAAAAGGTGAGAGATGAATTACACTCAAGTTAAGCTTAAAGAGTACTATCTAATCTTTTATTTGTTTATGTAGCTCATCTAAAATTACATTAGCTCTTAAGTTAGGACTCACCTATTAGTGTGATTTTAGCCGTACCACTAAGCAAGTCAAAACCCAGAATGTGTTGTTTAATTCCAAATAACACATTCAGAATAAAAAGAACCAAAACAACAAACAAAAAATCAAAACTGGTATCTAGTGGATGGGGAGATAGAAGAAACATTCAAAGAAACATTACATAATATTATTACATTCGAAGAAACAATTTTGAACCGCAGCTATAAACAAGTTCAAACTTGCGAGCATGTTGGATCAGTGAAGGCACAAGCCCCCAATCACAAAGGCCCAACAGAAATTTGTATCTTGATGACTACAACAACACTACCACTTAACCAACACACTATGAAAAGAACCTCAATTTCTATTTAAAATAGCTATAACTTTTATATTATTTCATAACCATTTATTGTTTCCATGCTAATACTGACAACATCACTAAGGCTATATAATGTTCATGACAAAAAGGACATTTTCTAGCATGATTTTGGGCATGAGAGGCTATCAATATGTAAATAAAGCATACAATGAAACTTATTGTTTCCATGCTCACATTGACAGAAACTTTAAGGCCATATATAACACTCTTTGTTTGCCAAGCAAGAAGACAATATCTGTACAATATGTCCCCAAAAAGATTGAATGGAATTCTGCAATGATGTTATCATCAACCAAAATATTGAGATACAAAAGCAGACATCAGCAGTACAAATACAAAAGCAAATGCAATCCCTAGCAGTACACAATGGAGATATTGATTGAATGTTGCTCTGTACTTTGAACTTCTAACGAACTTAACACCTGTGGAAACTGCTCATTTTTATTGTGTTTTCTCATATGCTTTCGAATAATCAACAATGATAGAAAATAGTAAATGATTGAACGCTCAGTAGAACAGCAAAACAAATCTTAGTTGGACTCCTCAAATGTATTGCTATAATTATTATTAGGTTTTGAATATTTTTAAGTTTGACTGTATTTATCTTTGGATTCCCATGAGAGAAAAACATTATGTGGGCATTTGCACTGGTTTTGTTAAAGGGAGGAATCCCAAGTTTACTTCAATTTTCTTCAGCTAAGGATCTGAAATTCAATGTCTAAAGCAAAGAGATAATGGTTTGAAAAACTAGGAAGTGCATATAATGATCAAGTTTGCAGGTTGGCCTTGAATTATATTTCAACGGGCTATTGCACATTACTAAGTCTAGATCAATTTTAAAAAAATGTATCTAAACATTTATATATATAAAAATTATTATATGTTTATGTCTTTTATCTTTATATTTTGGGTCTATTTTGATTAGAGTGTTTTTTAGGTGATAATAAATTTACAAGTAGTATATTCTTGCATAAATTCAGTTCAAGATATTATCTAGTATTTTATTCTTATTGTAACTCATTTTCAATAGTTGATCTTGATATCTCATCTTTCATCTTAGATTTGATCTATGAGTATAACATTAACACAAGTCATTCCTATAGTTTTAAATTTATGTTTTGAGTCCACTATGATCAGAGTGGTAGTAATAAATTTATAAGTTGTATATTCTTGCAAAAATATAGTTTGAGATATTATCTTATTTTGTTCGTATTGTAACTCATCCCCAATAGTTGATCTTGATCTCTAGATCTCTCATCTCTAATCCTAGATTTGATCTATGGGTGCAACATGTTAACACATATCATTCCTATAGTTGTGGATTTGAAGCTCAAGATTTGAAATTCAAAATTCAAATTTAGACCTTGTCTACTCCCTCCTACTAATCCATTGTGAGTTGATCAAGCATATGTTTTTGTTAGTTTGTGTGCTATAATATTATATTAAAGTAAATTCATTATTCTTACTAAAATCACCTAGAGATCATCACAAGAGCATTCATGCGAGATAATTATCCTAGAGTAATCGTCAATAAATAACATTAAATACCTTTCTCCATTGAGTCCTTGTGTCCTTGTAGGTCTGCAAAGATCTGTGAGATTCAACTCCAAAGGTTTAGAAGTAGAATATTCCTTGTTCTTGAATCTCCTCTTTGTCTATTTTCTTAGTTGACATTCACTGCACACTATTAGGAATGGTTGTATGTTTCGCCATAGAGTTCTCGTAGAGAGAGACCTTTCCTGTTAGTGTCCTATGAGAGAGAGTGGTTTTTGAGCGGGGGCCGCGCCCAAAGTGGATGGTAGGATAACCCCTCGAAAGTCAGTTAAGAAGTGATAACCTAATAATTGATAAGGGGGTGGGTAGATTAAATATTAATTAAGATCATGTGCCTCGCACATGGTTGAGTGCTTGTATAGGCTCAAGATGTGGTGAGAAGGCCTGAAATGGAAAACTTACCACCTTGTCTTCACGAAAGGATTGGTAGGGTCCGCATGAAGCTTAGATGGAGTCGAAGGTTCGGGAGAGGTTACCAGGATAACCCAGGATGGGGGCCGGGACCTATGGAGGCCTACCAGGGTAACCACCTTAAGCCATGCGATGACACTCTCTCCTTAGAGTCACCAGTGTTTGTGAGTTGAGTCACATGGATGTTTGCGGAGTCATGTAGTTCTTTCGTACTTGTCTTATTTTGCTTGCTTGAGGGTCTTCTACTATCTCCTAGCACGGTGGGGTGGCTCCATTTTGGGATCGCATGGTCGGGTGGTAGTGCCACTTCCCATTGGATGTTCCAGATTGTATCTTCAAGCGAGGAAAGGCTTCGCTGGTGTTTCTTGGTTCGTGGTTCATGTACCAGCTCTTGTTCGTGATCATTTTTCAGTTGAGACCTTGTGGTCATTGTATCGAAATTTTATGTAACCTTGATATTGTAACTTTTGGATTCCATGGTATTTTTGGAAGCCATGTATTTTTGGATATTGTAATATTATATCAGTGGAATGTATGTTAATTCAGTTGCTTTGATCTCTTGTATAAATGGTTTATGGATAAATAAATGCATTGGAATACTTTGATTCTTTCACTATGGAATTTAGATGTATGTGTAGGTTTTATCTTAAGCATTTAATTTTCCTAATTAAATGGACAATTGGATTAACCATGGTGTTAATATAATCTGTGAATTAATCTTTGTTGGTAACCCTTAGGAAATCATGTGTTATACTTCCGTTGTGTTATTAAATGTGCTATTGTTATAATTAATGCACTTAATCTTTTAAAAAAAATATTTCACTCTTTAGTTGCCTAGTTGTGTTGTTTTCCTTTAGGGTTCGTGGTGGGGCATTACAATAATTAAGTAACTACGATCAATTACATATGAATCAATATACATTAATTAATTAAAGTTGGGGATTATAATATAATAATTTACAATTTAATAATATAATCTACATTAATAATTAGGAATGGAAAACAACCACCTACAATAACCCACTCTACTTAACCCAAAAAATTTCAACTAATTTTTTTTTAAATTCATTTATTCTTAATTGTGTTTGATTCAATCGCATACTCAGGTACATCTATCCAAATGAGATAGGCATCCATCTAATCAGGATAGGAATCTAACCATACGGGTTAGGCATCTGTCCATATGGGACAGGGTATCTCATCTATCCAATTCGGGATAGACATCTACCCGAACGGGGTAGGCATCTATCCAATTCGAGATAGGAAGTTCTCTGGCCAGAGACTTAGACTCATCAGGACCATCTGAGACCTAACTCACTCCCTAAAGACTACACTCCTCTACTAGGAGTGCATCGAGGTCACCGTCTCTAAGAGAAAATGAAATAACATAATACAAGCTTGAGTTCCGCCTCAGAATTTGGCCTAAAGCCTCGGGAAGTTAAGTGAATCCATATGGGATTCCTTCTGAGTATGCGTTGAGATATTTTTAATCTTCCAATTAGTAATTCTATACCCTTTGATTGAGAGATCAAGGGACTTCGAAAACCATCTACTCGTCTTTAACCAAAATCCTAGACCCCATCCCCGAACGCTTGAGCACTAGGGACAACTTCATCCCTAGACTGCCTACATACCCATTTAGGCATGGGATCAAGGTGTAAAGTATGTAGTTTTATTTTCTAACTATGGTTTAATGTAAATTGTTTTGGTGGGTACGCAACCCTTTCTAGGGTCAATGTCCTAGACAGTTTCTCTGCGGTTGCTACCCACGATGGTAGCTCTATAGCAAAATAAGCTCAAGGTGGCCTTTTTCTTGTGGCCTAAACAGCTAATTCCTACTTCCTATCATGAGTGTCACCCTTTACCCATTATCAATTGTCAAAAATCATTAAGATAAAATTAAATTTAACTGAGCGGATGTAAAATTCATTTTAGAACTATATTTTTTAGATTATCGATCCAAGGGGGATTACCCGCCCTTTGGATTTCAACTTCCATATGACCCTTATTACTCATCGACACTTTATAGGGATGATGCCACAGACGTCGTTGTTGCAGCTTTATTAGGCATTAAGTGCAGTAGTTCAACACGATGGCATTACCTGTAAGTGTGACCCAGAGGCACCATAGATATTGAATGCTGCTAGGTTTTTTTGTTTCAACTTCTCTTGTTTAGTTATCTAACTAAGTAACTCTGAAAGCTTAAAACAACTATGAAAGAAACTATTATTCTATTGAAAGCTTAAATAAACATTATCCTATTGAAACTTGGAAATTGAGATCATTATTTGTAAAGACTTAAACAATTGAAAATAGACTAATTCTATGAAAATGAAGAATCACCATCCTATTACTTCTAGACGATTGATATTCAAATTGAGAAGGGCTATTATATCTAGTTCTTGAAAAATAAATTGTATGATAACAACAATTATGTAACTTGCATGATAATAATAATATGTAACTTGCATGATAACAATAAATGCGTAACTTGCACGATACCAATAATAATGTAACTTACATGAAAGATTAACAAATGTTCATTTTATTAAATGAGGATAATTTTAATTAAATAGTGAATCGTTTGTTTGAAATAAACAATTGGTTAAGGAGATTATGATTCTAAACATGATTACTTGGAAGAAGGTCCTTTAAGACATTAGACAATTTTGGTCAATAAATTAAATTTAAATTGACAATTACGACAATATAAATTAATAATTTATAATGAATTTAAAAAAAATTACCAACCCAATAAATCTTAACTATTTAAAGATTAAAGACATCAGTTTTCCACAATCCATCATGTTACTTGTTGCTATTTCTGGATTTGATTGTCTGTGTTTTTTGCATCCAAACTTAATCTACAATTATAAATCTACCAAACTAAAAATTTAATTTGCATGTATTAGTTAATAGTAATTCCAATTTATAAATTTAGTTATAAATTAATCTACAAATATTATTTTTCTAAACTGAAATTTGATTCCTACTAGACTTTTAATTTGAATTTATTAATTAACAAGGATTCCAAATTATAAATTGATATATAATTTAAATCTCAAAAATAAATTACCAACTAAAAATTTAATGTGAACATATTAATTAACAAATATAAAACAATCATAAATGAGCCTCCCTTTTTTTTTAAATATTAGATAACAAACAATTGAAGAGGGATTGGGAGGGGGGGGAGGAGTGGAGGTCGTGGGGCCCACACCCTTGCTATCCTGTGAATATAGGCCCACAAGAGTGGTGGGGTGGGGGGTGCGGGCCCTCCACTCCCTTGCGACCACTGTAGAGATAATGGTTGCAGTGGAGTGAGGTTCTACTCCCCGCTCCACCTCCCACCACGAAACACAAAAAATTAAAAATTAAAACAAATATATAATAAAGTAACAAGTCAAAACATGGTTAAAGAACTTATGTGTCTTGAGCTAATACTCAATGCGGTTAATTTAAGCCTAGTAACATTCTCATATTTTTTTGATAGTAGGCAAGTAAAGGGGGATATCTTCTCGATCTTTGTTATAGCTATTGTTGTTGTTGAAGCAACTATTGGAATAGCTATTGTTCTGGCAATATATCGTAATAGAAAATCAACTCGTATTGATTAATTTAATTTGTCAACATGGTAATTGAGATCTCCTTCCATATGAGGAATTTGTATACCTATTTCTATTCAAATAGATACTAGACCTGTCTCTCTAAAAATAAATCTAGATCTTTGTTTTATTTTAATTTTATAGAGATTTATTATAAGTATTACGATCAATCAAGAGCAATATTCATATTGAACTCATTATCCAGATGATCTGTCTTACACGATTAGACGAGATTCGGTCAAATCTGTCTCTTTTATAAAACAAACAACTAGAATCTGAATCTATTCGTTATATCACCAATAATAAAATAATTGATTTACTTGATATTCATAATATATCGTCATTGGCCATTTATTAAAAAATATTATTCAATTACAAACTTTGTATATAATAATAGAGTTCTTAGATTCATTGGCGCATTCAATCAAAATTTATGATATATGCATTGGTTGTACCCAGTGTGTACGAGCGTGTCCCAAAGATGTATTAGAAATGATACCTTGGGAAGGATGCAAAGCTAAGCAAATTGCTTTTTCTCCAAGAAAAAAAGACGGTGTAGGTTGTAAGAGGTGTGAATCAGCTTGTCCAATGGATTTCTTAAGTGTACGTGTTTATTTATGGCATGAAACAATGTGCAGTATGGGTCTAGCTTACTGAAAAATTAAAACAAACATATAATAAAGTTTTGCAAAGATTTACATTCGATAAAAAAAAGAATTTATATATATATAATTTCTATTTTATTAAATCTGGAGATAAATGCAAAGATGAAAGATGAGTATTTCCAGAGATAAACAGAGAGAAATAAGTTGCACAGTACACACACACACACACACCCACACATATATATGTATGTATGTATGTATTTGAGATTAAAAAAATTCAGAGAGAGAAACGTTTTCAAATATATATGTATTTGGAGGTAAGATTTCACAGAGAGATAAATATCTACTAAGATATTTACTCACAGAGATAAATAAATAACACAAGATATACATCCTCAAAAAAATAATTATGTT
The DNA here is from genome assembly GCF_030272615.1 of Cryptomeria japonica. NCBI lineage: Eukaryota > Viridiplantae > Streptophyta > Pinopsida > Cupressales > Cupressaceae > Cryptomeria > Cryptomeria japonica. The sequence goes on along the minus strand of NC_081407.1, from coordinate 66,753,059 downwards.
GTATTCAAGGATAAATGGATTTTTTTTTTCACAATGATAACAAATACAAGGATATGTAAAAAAAAGATAATTATATTTATGAGAAAAATATTTTCACAAAGAAGATCAAACACAGGGTTTTGTATTATTCATAGAGATAAATGCATGAGATTTGTTTTTGTTCTCTATCCTAATTTTTGTTGGCATTGTGTTGTCATTGATGTCAACCGGATTGTGATGTCATTGATGTCACCGGTATAGCATGTCACCGGTAAGTATGGAATGTTGATCAGTGAGCAAGTATTGGAGACCGGTATGGTATGACAACAGGTAAGTGATGGTTTGACAGTGTTTTGTTGCCAATTGGTAAGCATGTGACCGATAAAGAAAGCAAGGTTGAATTATAGGCAACCGGTATGCAGTTGGATGCCATACAATAGGACTCCCACTGGATGAAGATGATATTGTAGACACCTAAAATTGTCATGTCTAATTAAATAAATATCTTTATTTATTTAATTATCTAAGCCTAATTCTTCTATTAATTGAATAAATCTTTATTTATTTAATTAACTCATTTATCCTCTTCTAGCCTTATTTCACATTTAAATAAATACATTTATTTATTTAAATTATCCTTTTCCTAAATTAAATAAATATCTTATTTATTTAATTGATCCCACTTCCTCTATTAATTAAATAAATCTTTATTTATTTAATTAATTCATTAGCCTTTTCTACCTATGACACATGTCATTCATCTCTTAATTCATACACTACCTACCCTCTCATTATTTTCTTATTTCTTCTACCTACCCTCTAATCATAGCCGACAATTTATCTTTTACACCTCTTAATCTTATCCCTCCATTTCTTATAGTGTCTTCTATATAAGGAGATGTTTCCTTTATTATCAAACCCTAACTCAATTGCGCACTCGACTACACTATGCCTTTGCACTTTCATATGCGATCCTACTTGCAACCACATTTTCGTTCTTTGTTGAGCTCTTGTGCACATATAAAATCTGAGAGCAAATATATCAAGCAAGATCAATGGAGATAGGAAGAATGGAGATTCAAGCCCTATTGGACATGTGATGGTATAATCTTTGTGATTTCATTTGATTTGCATTGTCTTAGGTAATCTTCATATGTTATGGTGGATCTTTGTTGTTGTTAGGCTAGGGTTTTGTGGTTGAATTCATTTAGTCTTTCAACATTGTTGTTATCCATTTTCACCATAAACATTTTGGAACGCCTGGTGGAACATGGTTTTTTGTTAGATCTATGTTTTTTGTAGGTTTTCCTAACCATATATTGTTGTTTTGTAAAACAATTTGGAGAATAACCTTGTGCAGCTAGGGTTTTGGACACAAAATCAAGATCTTGGAGAGATTTGATCATATCTCACAAACGGCTTGGAAATTTTACACCAAATTTTTTTTTTAGGTTGAAGACAGTATCAAGCGCTCTCAAAGAAAAATTCAGATTTATTGGAGCATATTTTAATTTTCTATGATTTTTTTATGAATTTTCATAAAAAATTAATTTTGAGAGAAAATGAGCAAATTTTTTGGATTTTCTTACATTTTTGGAAATCTATCCTAATTATACACAGGATATATTCTTTGTGATTTTAATTTTGATGAAAAATATTTCCTAAAAAATTGGATCTTTAAAAATTAGGGTTTTTCATTGTTTTGATCAGATCTCACAAACGGCTTTGAATTTTGACACCAAATATTTTTTGCAAGTCAAAACAATTCTCAGAGATTTCCAGTAAAAAATTTAGAGTTTTTGAAGCATATTTGAAATTTCTATGAATTTTTTGTGTATTTTCATGAAAAATTAATTTTGAGAGAAAATTAGCAAATTTTTTGGATTTTCTTATATTGTTGGAAAGCTCTCTGATTTATACATAGACTTTGTTTTTTTTTTTTTTAAATTTGATGCAAAATCATTCCTCAAAAATTAGATCTTTGAAAATTAGGGTTTTACATTATTTTGCTCATATCTCATAAACTGTTAGGATTTGTTGTATGAATTTTTTTATGAAAGTTTGGGCGGCCCTCAAGACTGTCCAGTAAAAATTTCAGATTTTTTGGATCAATTTTGCATTTTATATGAATTTTTTATAATGTTTCATAAAAAATTAATTTTTGGAGCAAATTAGCAAATTTTTTTGGATTTTCTTACATTTCTGGAAATTTCTTGAAATTTTACAAGTGGTCTTTTTTTAATGATGAATTAGATCTTTGAATTGGTCAAAAAAATCGTATTGTTGAAGGCCCATATTTCACAAAGTCTTTTGGATCTAAAATTTACCTAACTTGTGTGCTTGCAGGAGGGGTATTATTGCAAAACTACTAATAAATATTTGTTGCAGAATTTTGGCAAGGGTTTTTCATCTTTATAGTGTGCCTTGTTTTCATAGATTAGCAAACACTTCAATCGGTGCACTAAAATTGAATTAGTGTCCTTTGTGTCTTGGGCAATAGGCTCTTTTTGTTTCATCTATAGAGGGCCTGTATCCCTGTGTGGTCATTAGGATTACTAGTGAGGAGAGAATGACCCAAGTGGTAGCGAGGAGAACCCACCTCTTCCAAACCACTATAAACAACTGTATCCATGGTGAAAACTATGGATAATGTGTGCTGATTAGTTCATACCGACACTACGTCTCCCCATAAACCCATTTGATCAAATTTATTTGATCAGTTGTAGGGCGTAACCCCTATCGGCTGGGAGCCTTCTGTATTTATAGAGCTGAAAGTGCTGCATGTATGGCCACATGAGCAGATTCCCTTACTAGAACCTTTTTGTTTTAGAAGCCAAAATCCTTCTAGTTGTTGGGTTAGGAGGTCGGACCTCTGGAGCGACCCACACACATACAATTCTTAGTAGAGATACAAAGTTCGCCATGGGGAGTTTTTCGTGGGAACTGATGCTTGGCTACCCTGAGAAGTGAGTGTCGAGGGTGGAGCCAGTGGGGTCAAGCATCTAAGTATCCACTCTGAATAGCGTAGCCTCAGGGGAAACCCCATGTGGGATCAACAACTATTGTCCTGGCCAGCCATAAGAATTGTGCTTGACTTATTTTACACATTCAAACATTCAAGACCAAACATCAAAACATTGTGTCTTTTGTGTCTTCAAGTGTATGCAAAACAATTTTACATCAAACAACACACTTTTCTTTGAGTCATTTTTGAGTCTAAACACTTGCAAACATTGAGTCCTCATCAATATTGTGTCCTCTTGTCGCAAAAAACAGTCAAAAATTCAGATTTGGTCACAACAACAACTTCACAAATTGGAAAAATTTACAGTCCAACAAACAAGAGCAATGAGTTTCAGAATTCTTGAGCTTCCTAAGTTATTTCTCTAGATTTTCATATAGCATTCAGCCTATTTCTGGGTCTCAGAAAGTCCATCATTGCTTTAAATCTTACATTACATTCACATTTGTCTAAACTTGAGTCAAAAGGTCACTTGCTTGTCCTCATCATACTTTGTCAACACACTACATACAACAACATTTTGCTAAGTGGTCCCTCATCAAGGTCTATCACCTTTGGGTCTCATTTGGTCTTACTTAGAGTCAAGGTCAACTTACCTCATCAAGAGAAACTATCATCTCTTTGGAAGCCACACCTACTCTACTACATACATACTTGGTCTTACACTTTGGACATTGCAAGTAAACCTCAGATTCATTTACATTCCATCCAACTCTTGGTCTTCCATACTCTTTCCATTTTCATCTAGTCTCACACATCTTGGTCAATACCTAGTTCATGGTTGAAACCTGTTCCCAAAAATCTAGGAGAGAAACTAAAGAGGCTCAAAAGTCCGCAAACATGAGTTCCTATGAATATGACAATGATATCTTTTTCAATTTTGATCATACTACATTACCTGACATGGATGCTTATAGAAACATTCCAAATGTTGAGCACATGGACACTACAAACAACAATGATACACACAATGACAATATGGACAACTTTTTCGTACATTCAGCAGAAGTGGAAGACATCATTATGGATCCCCATTTCAATAGATTGGTTGAGTAAATAATGAGGAGAGATAGACAATATTTCTTACAAGTGATGGCACAAAGTGGAGCCAAGATCCCTCATGATTTTGACATGTCTCAAATAATGGAAAATCGACCTTTGCAACAACCTCACCTCAACATGGATCAAAGGAGGCCTAATAGTGGAGGCAATAGAGGACCACATCTTGTGCTTGAATCACCATCATCTTTGTTTCAAAAAACAGAGGTCCCATACACACATGGTCAAGCATATGATACTCACCTTCACAGACCATTATGGAAGTCTTATGCAGAAAAATATACTCAATCACATACCAATGCTAAGGATCAACCACCAAAGCAATTGGATATTCAAAGGCATGATCAAAATTTGGATACAAGGAAACCCCGTGTCAAATTTGGGGGCAACACACTAGAACAAACTCATGACATTCCTATAGAGTATGGTATACATGGACAAAACAGATATTCCATTCCTCATCATGACTCTATACCAAGTGGTCCTTATACGCAACACCATTATAGACCTCCTCCATATGAACATGTGTATGATCAATACCATCCATATATGCAACACACTCCTCCTCCACCCGATGGTTCAGGCATGGGATATGGTCTAAGAAGTCGATCTCCACCTAAGAACAATTTGGAACAACAAATTAAGGACTTACAAAAGAAAATGGAGGACATAAGTACACTGAAGCCAACTTACACAATGAGAGACATATGTTCCTATCCATTTGACAAAAGCATTCCAATGCCTCCATTTCCTACACACTTTGTGACACCTAAGTTTGATAAGTATAAAGGAAAAGGAGATCCTAAGGCACATATAAGACAGTTTTTCATAGCTTGCATTGAGGTAGCAGCAGAAGAGACATATTTGATGAGATTATTCCCACAAAGCTTAGGTGATCAAGCTATAGAAGGGTTCTCCCAACTTCCACTTGGAATTAAGTCTTGGGGTGATCTAGCAGAGGCATTTATCCAACATTTCTCACACAACATAGAGACAGACATATCGGTGACTACTTTGTGCAACACCAAACAAAAGGATGGAGAATCTTTTTCATCATTTTTACAAAGATGGAGAAATCTAGCCAGCAGATGCTCTTGTGAAACTCCACAAAAACAAATGGTAGAGATGCTCACCCAAAATGTTAATAAAGACATTGGTTATGAATTAAGAAAAGATTGTTTTTCCACCTTCAAGGACGTCATTGAAAAAGGCTTAGTGACAGAAAAGGTCCTAATTGAGCAAGGCATCGTCAAAATATTCAAGGAAAACAAAGATGACTTTAAAGGAAAAGATAAGCCAAGATTTTGGAATAAAAACAAGAACACAGTCAATGATGGTGTTGTGGATGCCAATACAGTATAACCCAAAATCATTTTTTCTATATCAAGTTCTACAAACAATCAAGTGAATACTCAAACAACTTCCAAATCACGAAGGAAGTACACTCCATTGGGAGAACCACTTGAGTCAGTTTTCAAGAAGCTAGTGGCAAACAAGATAATAACAATTCCAAATTTGCCTCCATATGAGCCAAAGGTTAAACCAAATTGGTGGAATGATGATGAATATTGTGAATTTCATAAGAGCAAAGGACATAAGATAGGAAATTGTCACCGGTTGAAGAACATCATACAAGATCTCATTGATAGAGGTGACATTGAGATTGAAGGACACTCATCCAATCAAGAACATGAATTGTTTAAAGAACTATTCCCAAAACATGACAAGGGAAAAGCCAAAGCCACAGATGAGTAGACCAGCTATACTAGAGCATCCTATAACTATGATTCAAATGTCAATCACATTTCGATGGACAATTATATCTCTACCATTATCATCAAGGACAAAACACCTGAGACTTCTACCCAAAGACCCAAGATTGTCCTAAAAGGCATCGGATCTTCTTTTGAACCTACCTTTGAATGTAATGTTACAACTCGTCGAGGTAAATTCACTTTACAAGGTGCTCCAACTAAAAACACTACTTCTTCATCAACCAAAGCTGAGTATGACCTTGTAGAACAGTTAGGGAAGACACCTGTGCTTATCTCAATCCTTGAGCTCTTACGCATATCCCCCGCACATAAAGCTATTCTTGACAAAATCTTGAGAGACACTTCTGTCCCTACTGATCTGAACATGGACCAGTTTCAAGCCATGGTGGGATACCTTTCCATTCCACACTCACTTACATTCACAGAAGTCGATGATGCCTCCGTAAGTCAGCCACATAATGCACCTCTACACATCGAATAAAATGAGTCCTGATAGATGGAGGAGCTGGTCTAAACATTTGTACATTGAGCACAATTAAACAATTGGGATATTCTGATAAAACTGTAAATTCTACAAACAAAATTACCATCAAAGCATATGATGATGAAGAGCGATCATCCAAAGGAACAGTCACCTTGCCCCTCAAAGTTGGGCCAGTTACAAAGGATGTGGTTTTTCAGGTCCTTGATCTAGATCTCACATACAACATACTCTTGGGACGTCCTTGGATTCATGAGATGAGCACAGTACCATCTACATATCATCGATGTATCAAGTTTCCACACAATGGAGTTGAAATGATCGTCAAAGCGGATCCAAATCCATTCATATATTGCAACAATCTACAACCTCGATTAGAAATAACAATCCTAGTCAATTGAGAAGCTATTCCTTCATCAGCATATGTGGATCCAGAATTCTTGAAACCTTCTACATCAAAGTAAGCAGATCTCAAAGAAAAATTCAAGATTAAAGATCTGGGATGTGGTGAGTATATCTTTCATGTTGATCAACTCCCACTATCTCATAAGGTATTCAGTCGACAGGAACAATCTATAAATAATTTGCAAGGAATTGGATGTGAACCACCTAGTGTTGTGGCTACTGAGTCTGAATGCAAATCTCCTCTAGTGGTGCAAGCAATTCTTGATATCAATAGTCCTAAGAATGGATCCAACAAAGAATCTATTGAGCGTATCACCAACCCTCTTGAGAAATTACATAGCTTTACCATTTCATCCACTCATTCAATTTCCACTCCGCTCCTAGACTTGGATCAACAAGAATTAGAAAAGCCCTTACTAATTGGGGATCAAAAATCAAGATTTGAAAAGAAAAATCTAAAATTCAAAAATAAAGAAAAGTCCTTTAGTCCAAAAGCTATTGGACTTTGCAAAAATCAAAGTCAAGGATAAAAATCGTACAAATAAAAAAGAGCAAGAGATGATCTCCCCTATTATCAAAATAATTGGGGGCAAAAGTTATACAATTTTAAGTCAAAAAGCATACTTGTTGATCCTAAGTCTCCATCATGCTATCCTACTTTCACTTCTTTTCACAGTCATAAGGCTTCATAACTCATCCACTTGTTCCACACATCCATCCCCTTTTGGCGATACATCATGGACCTTTAATGGAGCTTCCTTGAAGGATTTTGTTATCAAGGATGCCCAAACTTCTTCAAGTGACACGCATACGGGCCTGTGTAGTCCACACACTAGTAATTCTATCTCAATTTCTTCATCAAGGAAGACAGTCACTCGAGATACACATCATTCAATCAAGGAATAATGCAGCTACAATAATAAGATAAATCCTCACACATTTGAGGTGGGTGACTTAGTTCTCAGAGAAAATCCTAAAAATCAACAAGGCAGAGAGAAGAAGGGCAAGTTCGAACCAAACTGGCTTGGTCCTTACATCATCACAGCAGCATATGGATCTGGTGCATATCAACTCTCAACCATAGAGGGTGAACCTTTGGAGGATCCTATCAACAACATGCACCTTCATAGGTTTTACACATAGCTCTTTAGAGTATCCCAATTCAAAAATACAAAAAAATCAAAAAATTCAAAAATACGAAAAAAAAAAAAATCAAAAAAGTAAAGAGAAATAAATTCGTCCAATGGTGAAAACCACTTTGGTGGTGCCCTGGGTAAGTACAATGGTGAAAACTGGGTCACCGATGCCATGTGTAGAGACATTGCTCCTCCCTCCTTCAGGATTCCATTTCCTTCTTCACTTTGCACACACTCACAACCTATGCATCCATAATAAACTTACCCATTCCCATCATGGCTTGTTATTGATCTACCCAAGATTGGTTAGCCATTCATAATAAACCTCCCTTTTCACCCCTTTCCATTCATAATAAATTAGCTCCTATCTGTGGCTAAGGCAAATCCTATGTCTAGTAATGGATTCAGTCAGTTTCAGATAAGACACAATAGCAACAATGGACTTCAACAAATCAAATATTTCAACAGACTCAGACAACATATGGTTTAGTGCTATCTATCCTTTTGTGAAAGTAAACATTGTGACCACAATCAAATAAGACTTATACAAGTGATAAGAGACGCTAAACTTGAGGACTATAGTGGATGTTGGTGTCGAGTCTTGGTTTTCTTTTGATTTTTATCTTTTTTGGTGACATGTCTTTTAGCTTTTCCAGGATGTCTCTGACTAGAGATTCTATCTCCAGGATGTCTTTGACTAGAAAGGCGAGGATGGGGTATCGTCACCTATTTTTCTTTTGCTGTCTGTGGATTGTCTCTTAGTAATGCTATGACTTGTCCAAGGATATGAAGACACTATGAGTCTAGTGTGAACTGGGGCATTCCTTGTTTGTGGCTGTCTTATCTCCATGCAAACAGGTACAATGACTTTTTTGGGTCGAACATATGCCTCGATTGCCATAACCTATTTTGCCATAATAAAGCTCAATGATGATAATGCACAAGAAGCTCTTTCACTTCCATATCTTCTATCTTCCACCCCCCTTTCTTGATTGACCTCCATCATCCTTCTTTAGTCCGTGTAGCCCGCTATCACATGACTGAGTATAATGACACGCCAAAAACATTTGCATTTCATGTAGTTGCACCTACATTACCACATATTAATCATTTTATACATACATATAGATATCACAATCGCATCACATCCCGCACACAACACATATTAGCACATTTTACATTCTCATCATGCAAATAGTTATTTGCATTATCATATTCATTTGCATTTCATACATTCACATTTGCATTGGCATAACATATTAAAAACATAAAAGAACAAAAATGTTGCATTTCATCATGTACATATTTGCATGCATATCATAACCATCACATAGAAACATACATCATAAAACATATAAAAACATCACATAGGTACACATGCATATAGTTTTCGTAAGGAAGAACCATCTCATATATATATAAAAAATCAGAAGTGTCATGATACAATGATGTCAAAATACATATGGCTACACAGCCAACCCTTGTGTCACCCTATCTGGACAGAGGAATCCATTGATCACTCCTGCTAGCACTGCTGGTAGTGCTAATCCTCTCCATGTCATAGTATCCCAAGCCACGTGTCCAGCCCTCATCTCCAATCCCGGATCCTGAAACACTCATCTCAGTGCATCCCTATCTCTGTCTCGATTGTAAGGAACTAACTCCCCATCGATCGGTATCCACAGTATCCTGTAAACATCCTCCAAGGTGACTGTCATCTCACCCATAGGCAAATAAAAAGTGCATGTCTCTGAATGCCACCTCTCAGCCAACGCAGTTAGTAACCCCATGTTCGCTTGAAACTCAGGCACATACAGAATATATCGTAGACCCATAACCTCAATGGCAGCCCTATCCTCGAATGTCAACTCTAGTCGTAACCTCTGAGTCGATGGGAATCTCTCCCGTGACTCCAGCATAGGTAAGTACTCCTGCAGTCAAGCAAATCAATCATGTCTATCCTAGTGACACTAATTGTTCATCACAAAGTGTTGCTATCTATCCTAGTGACACTCAGTGTTCATCACAAAGTGTTGCTATTTATCCTAGTGGTACTCATTGTTCATCATAAAGTACTACGTTTTAGCACTCCCTGTTCATCACAAAGTGCTGCTCATATTTGCACTCCCTGTTCATCACAAAGTGCTGCTCCTATTGGTACTCCCTATTCATCACAAAGTACTATGTCTTGGTACTCACTGTTCATCACAAAGTGCCTCGATCTATCCTATCCTAGGGCTATACTTGAGTGTATCCTCTTGAGTAGTTTCCTAATTCTTATAAATTAGGTTGACTTGGATTTGAACATGGAGAAAGTTTCGGGACTACAAACAATCATGATCACAACAAACCGGTAAGGCAACCTAATGCTTATAAATTCAATGGGAAATGTTTTAATTGCAACAAATTTGGTCATAGAGAAAATCAGTGCAGATTTAGGAATAATCAGAATACAAACTCATCCACTGGTCAATGTTCCAAATGCAATAAAAATGGTCATAACTCAGACAATTGCAAAATGAATGTGAAATGCTATATTTGTGGTAGATTTGGACATTTTTCTAATCAATGCAGAACTCAAAACGGTCAAGGTCATGGAAAAGCTATTCAAAGAAACAATGTAACTTGTTATGCATGTAACAAGGTTGGACATATTGCAAAATTTTGTAGAAGCAAGAGTGTACTGGCAAACAACAAGGGATCTAATGTCAAAGGAAAAGAAAAGGTAAATGAAATTAAGCAATAATTCGCTAAACAATGGATCAGGAAGAGAGATCAGAGGATGATGAATCTGTCTCTGCACCGGCAGAACAAGGCAATCTTGCACTGGTAGGAGATTCTTCATATAACTAAGGAATAATCCTTAAGGGTAAGGAAACTAATTTAAAATCATGCATTTACCCTCAGTTGGTGGTAAGAAGTTATATTTCTTCTTTACTGGCAGACATGTTGAGTTACAATGGAAATTCACTTCACCCGTGAAGCATTTATTGCGGTTGTAAGTTAAACCTTTTGGTTATAAAGCATTGAAACCTCTCATTTCAACTCACTAAAGCATTCAAGTATTTGAAGAAGAGAGAAATTGAGTAAAGGCATCCCAAAGGTGAAGCAACAAAAAGTTTTTTAGAGCATTCAAGGATTTCGCAGCTAAAAGGTATTTAACTTACACAATGGCTTCTTCATCCTCTGTTCCTGAATTCGTTGCAAACCCTACCATTATGGAGAAAATAAAACAAACTAGACCTATTTTCAAGATAATCCCTAAGATAGAAAAACTGGATGACTCCATTGGTGCATTTTCTAGAATCCTGAAGGGAGTCACGTTTGCTGAAGACCCTAGGGCATACATACATTGCTACATTGAAAGTTTAGGGTCTGAATGTTTCAAGAGTATGTTCATAAATGTTATCACTGACAAACATGGGGTACTTAAACTGGAACACAAGGTTATTGAGGATTTAGGGTTCATTAACATCCTCAATATGCTAGAATTCTCAGATGAAACCATCCACTATGTTCTTAGCAGGGTTCATGGTGAATTCATGTGGTTAGATTCAGTTTTTTAGATCACTAAGGAAGCTATAAGGTTTGTTACTGGTTTACCCTCCACCAGCACTAGGTCTGACAAGAAAAAGAAAATTCCAAACAAGGAAGTTATGAGCTTAATCAGAGCTACATTTGACAACAGGTCACTTAGGCTTAATGATATAAAAGATAACAATGTTAAATTTGTACGTATGGTCATTGGCTGTAAAGTTTCTCACACTAACAGACTAAATTATGTATCTAGTTTATGCATTCATAGTTCTCATGAGATGATCTTGAATAATGCTAAAACTGATATCTGTGAATGGTTAAAGGATTAATTGCTAGAGAATTTGAGAAAGATAAAAGGAGATAAGAAGGGAACCTTTAAATTTGGAAATATGATTGTGAATTTAATGCTTTACTTCTCAAAGGAGATTTCTGGTATTGGACATAAGGATTTTGCCTATGATATTTTTGTTGGTAAATAGATAAAGGAGGCAATTACCGGCATGGCATCTGATAGTGAAAAACTGGTAAAAGAGTATTTCAAGAATTTTCAAGCAAAAATGAGACAAAGGGAAAGGATTCCCCAAAGCATTGTTGATAAGTATGACAAACAAATATGTTTTGTGATCAAAAGAGATGAAGTATGGATGGAGGCAGTTAGACCTAGACTTGTCTGGATTATAGAGATGGGCTATGAGGTGGATTCACACATCTTGGATTCATATGCTAAAATACTCCTAGATGCTCCATCGGAACCAACAGAGGAGATATTTGGAAATGCTGAAACAATTGAGAAAGGTGTTGAAGTTAAGAAGCAGAAGAAGATAAGAGACAAGGTAATGAAAGATGCTTCAACATTTGTTGAAATTTTTAAGAAAGGCTTATTGAAACTAGATCCAATGAAAGGTGTTGTTGAGCAAGAAAGAAGAATAGAACAACAACCAATAGCACATATCTCTCCCGTGGCTACCTCATCTGATTCTGATAATGATAGGGAAGTTGAATTCAAAAGAGTGGAAAGAAAGAAAAGAAAACCCTCACCAACACCTGCTCCATCTCCTAAGAAATCAAGGACACTCAGAAAGAAGCAACAGGTTGTAAGAGAGCCTATTGGTCCTAAGAAGAAAGTTACTCCAAAGAAGAAATCTAAACCAAAGGAACTGAATACTCTTTCACCGGAAGAGTTAGTCAATGAAATCACTCAAGATGGTAATCTTAGTAATGTAAATAAATTTTATCATTCTTTTAAGGATTCATAAAAGGATACTATAGAGGAAAGCATTATTTTGTATCTAGACATATACAAGAAGGTTATGTTCCTAATTAAAGATATGTCTGCTCAATGTCAGTAAAGTTAGGTTTAGTGCATTGGTCCATCTACTCCCATCGGTAATTGGTCATACTAAGCTTATCTCACAACATGCATGGAATGCATCATAACCCTCTGAGATAAGATAGTTAAAGAAGTTGAAGGCAAGTGATTGAAGGCTTATACTGGATGACCATAGTGGAACAAGAGGATGCCTCAGGTGCATGAAATCAGAGATATGCACCGGTTCAACAAGTGAAAGCATGATGAGCTACCAGGACAGAAGAGGAAGAATCAATTGTGATGAGTTTTCCACTTTGGCAAACCGATTGAGATGAGGTATGAGCTGATGAAGGAGAAGGAAATATTTTGCATTTGCAGACATGGACCTACTCCGGGATGTTGATGTCAATCGGAATGTAGATAGATATTAGTGTCACTAGTGTGCATGCAGATGAAATGTCAAATGGTAAACATATCTACTAATATGCTAGAAGATCAGATGGAGATTGATGCTTCCATGGTTGGACATAGCTCAAGAATGTTGACATATTGACCCTATAGATGTTACCAGTATGCAAACAAGAGTGTATTCAACTGGTAAGTATGTCAACCAGTAAGCGAGAAAAAGAGACAAGTGAAGAGATCCTATTAGATGGACATGTGTCTGAGTTTAGTGACCAGGAAAATGTGATCCAACTGGCAAAACAGAGAAGAGATGACATGAAGGTTGACCAGTTAATGTATAAGCGACAGGGAGGTTGAACCAGTAGATGAACACCGGTAGTATGTTGGTCAGTGACTGAGCTTAAACCGATATAGTGGCCTAAGAAGAGGTGGATGCCCATGATGATGACACGTAGGAAATAGGTGGTGTGCGTGTAGTGGAGGATAAACGATGCGTCGGTGAGGTAGTTGGTGAGTAGGTTGAAATTAGTGTCGACTGCATAAATCACGGGTCCATTGCAGAGGTGTGCGACTCTAGGTAGATCAAAGGACATCTCTTGGCGAGTTGATTGAAGAAAGAGAACTGATCATCTTGTTGACTTGGAGAAGAAAACTACTGAAACATTCATGATGATTGACCAAATGGCCGACAAACAGACCGTGTTCACTAAATATAGAAAACATGTATTGGAAGAAACGAGATTGGCAATGATGTCTGATTGCTTGCAAGTTGTCAATCCCCATGCAGATCAGATATTATTTGATACAGTCCACGATCGGTGGAAGGAACCCTAGTGCGCCAAGATTGAATTCATGATTTGGCGGGAAAGTTCACTTATAAATATGCAGACCAGAGAACATAGAAGATGATGTTGCAGGTCGGTTAGAGGAGGAGAAGAAGAGCATATCAGTGGTTCAGTCCAAGTGTAATTTGTGGAAGATCATAAATGACTGAGAAGGTGTAACTGGTAAGGTTAGAGTGACCGGTAAGCTACAAAGAGTGTAGAAGTCAAGTGAATCAGTAGTGACAAGTTGCAGTGGATTAGTGTGAGCAGAGAACTAGTGGAGATCAGAGAAAAGTGAACCGAAAGAAAAGAGGTAGAGCAACATAAAGAGGACTCAACCGGTAAGGTTGTAGTAGAGAGTGAAGAAGAGAAGGATCAGTGTGAGTAGAGAACCAAAAGAGAACAGAGTAGAGGAAGACTGGTTGAGAAGAGTTGAACTAGTAGAGTGATTTTATTGTGTGAGGTTAGAGAATTCATTTGTAACCAGGTAATAACTATTGTATTGTTTGTAATCATTATGATCATTGAGTTGGTGCTCAATGTAGGGGTTGGTGCTCCTTGGGTTGGTGTCCTAAATCATCAGGGGTTGGTGCTCCTTGGGTTGGTGCCCTAAACTTTGTAATACAAGTATTTATTGTGAGGTTGGATTGGAGCAGTAGACTCCAACAACATTTCTCACCGATTTTTTTTCCCATATTGGGTTTTCCTCGTATATCTAGTGTTATGTGATGTGCCCTTTGTGTGTGCTTGCATTTTGGTCTTCTCCTTATCTCACTAGTATATTCACTTTGTGTTAGGTCTACTAATTGGTACACACATTTAGGATTAAAAGGGTTAAGTTTGAAAACCACTGATTCACCCCCCCTCTTAGTGGCATCTTGTGTTCTACAATTTTTAATTCACTAAAAGAAGTATTGTTAATGATCTTAGGTGCCCATGATCTTCAAGGTGCCTTTATTATATAATGCTTTCACTTGAGTGAGGTGCCCATGATCTTCAAGGTGCCTTTATTATAGAATGCTTCCACTTGAATGAGGTGCCCATGATCTTCAATGTTTATGTTGATCTTTAGAAATGATATTCTCTAGAAAGAGTAAAGTAACTTCAAGTAATATAGTACTTTCATATGTATCCAAATGGAATTCTTCAATAAATCTTCAAGGCCATATTGATTCTTCAAGAGCTACATTCATATTTTGTCCATTTGATTCAAAGGCACATAGAAGATAGTCTTCTTATTAAAGTATTGCATCATCCATGTATTAGCACTTGCACCATATGTTTTGAAGGCATAACCTCGCCATAGAAGAAACAATATCATTAGTAACTTAGTAATCAACTTCATTTTTGGTGCAAAGAAAGAACATAATATTATTTTTTTTGTCATTTGCCAAAGATCATATAATATTCCTTATAAATATAAAATACAGTCCAATGATTGGTATAAAGGAGATCAACATATATTTTCATGGGAATAGGAATAATAATTTTTTGTCTTGTTTAAAATACAAAAATAGACATGCTACTACATATAGTAATGATCCATAAAAAAATTAGGCAATGGGTGAGCTATCCTTTCTAGGTTTGCTCCCCAGACAGTTTATAAGGGCGATAGTCACCCATTATAAATAGTATGATTGAAAAAAAATGGATCAAATATAGAATAGAATAACAAATCACTTGGATCTCCAAAAAATGATGCTAATGAGAAATTTTTAAATTTACTTATGCATATTTACTAGCTTGTACATTTCATAAAAAAAATATTTTACCCTACATTTATAGATAGATAGATGATTTCTTGTTTGTCATTGTGATAGTTTGATATCAAGGAATTTGGTTATCAAACATACTATAATCAAGAATATTCTTAATGTTAACATAAGTCATATCCTCCATCAAATACCTATAAAAATTAAATTTGAGATAAATCATGATGTTCCTTCCTTTATTCCTACTAGTTCACATGTGACTTTTTGTGATGCACTGAAAGGACTAATATAAATAATAACAGTTACTTTGGGAGGGTCACATGAAAATATGAACTAAGACTAGATGAATCAACTATATTAAAAATTCATATGGAAGGATCAACACCATTAGTTATGAAGTGCTTGTTTATTTGTTCATGTCTCACTAACAAGTTATTTATAAAAGATAGCATAAAATGACAAAAGAGACATTACTACATCCACTCATACTAAATGACTATCAAAGATATTATAAGGAAGAGTTATAAGGGAATTATGAAATATCAACACTTATAATGGATGATCTAGGAAAGGACAAGTCTACACCATCTCTTATAACATTGTGAAACAAACCCCATTAAGACTATTCTTCATATATATACCTAATCTTCCATGAAATCAAATTATTTATTTTGTGCATATCCAGCTATCATTGCAGTCTTAATCTATTTGACTTGAATTCTTTCAAACAGTTCACTTCCCTTGTGCATTTTGAAAAATAAAATAAAATGTAGATTTAATGTTTGCACTAATGATGCTTTTCCATAAAAAGCTTTTACATGTTTATTCATAAAGTACATATGACTCTCTATGACGTGTCTAACTTATAGATAAAAAGATCGTGCTTTCACATGGCACATTAAGAGTTACATCTCTTTGCTTCCAAGTGAGTCATTTTTCCAAAGATATCATATTTGGTCCATCTTGAAGTGTTAAAAGTGTCCATGTAAGGGTTAGAGTCATTTATGTCAAAAATACAAAAATACAAAAAATGTAAAAATTATAAAGTTGCAACATTACCAAAAAGTGCAACAAAAGTGTAAAAATGAAATCCATTGGTCATGAGGTGGTTAGAGTAGTTATAAAGGAGTTGGAAATGGTTTATAAAACCATTTTTGGTCGAAATCAAGAGGGTAGATCAGTTTGGAGGGGATTTGACAAAGATTATCCATCAAACCCTCAATTTGTCATGAGTTTTTAAGGAATCTGTGGCTATCATAGGTCCATGGAGGATCTCATTTGGTGTAATTTTTATATGTAGAAGTTATTAATGATATATTAATGAAATATATTTCAGATGAATCATTTTTTATGCATTTTTGTGGAGTATTTGGCAAGATATGTTTATCTTTACAATAATTGTCAAAACCCTACCAAGGGTTACCCGGTTTTGAGAAAATGATCATAACTTTTTATTTAACCGTTGGATCTGGCTCAAATTTTTAGAGGAATTGTGTAAATTAGTATTATAAATTATGACCGAAGCGATTTTATTTAAGATAAATATTGTAAACGTTATTGGTGACTGTTTGTTACAGTTCATGGTGAAAGGCAAATTGGTGAAGGCAACAACAGTCCGGTTGCAACATTTGGTGTGGTCACATGAAGAATAGTAATGAAGAAAGGCTATATGTTTTGGAAAGGTATTTTAATATTCTTTCCATTTATTTTTGTCTTACTTAATTTGGTTAAGAATTGAATTTTGTGTGGTTATTTTGGTGAAAATAGTTTTTAAAGGATGAAACCCTGAACTAGGGTATTCCATGACAATAAAGAATTTGTTCTCTCATGTTATGGTGAATATTATGATTTGAAATCTTTAATGAAGGTTTTTAGGGATGTAATATAACCTTTAAAATTGGTTTGGAGTTGAGAAGAATGTTTTATCTTTTTATATGCCTCTTGATTCAAGTTTAAAGTCTACCCTTGAATGAAGGTTTTATGGTTTGTGATAGATGCTCTGCATCAATGCTTTTTATGATAACTAGTTCAATATTAATTGATCATTGTGGTTGGCCCATAACAATGCACTATCAATATTAAAGAATAGTTACCCTTTCACAAAAGACACATCATTTAGATTTTGTATAGAGTTTTGATCTATTAAAGAGAACACATTTCTTAAAAAAAAGTATAAAATCAATAAGATTGATTGATACATTTGAAAAAAAAAAACTATTTGATATATGGTAAATTCAATAATGGTTGTATTTATGTATTTATTTCCAAATGGTGTAATTCATTCTATGAGAATTTTCTTAATTGATTGTAATGTCAAAAATCAATCATGTAAATATATTTTAATAAGAGAAGAAATTGTGGGATGGATTTTTCTAAGGTTATTAGAATTTTTATCATGGAGATATAGTTAGATACATTATTGAATTGTATATATGCACTTGAGATCCTCTAGTCTTGTTAAAAAATAATCATAATTAACTAATATCATTTAAGTACCTAATAAGGTGAAAAAAAAATGCATTCTAATATTTCAAATGAATATGCGCCTTTCACAACTCTTTAAAAGTATATGTTAAATTAATATGATGATACATGTAATTCGAAAAATAATTCAACATTTCCAAAATTGATGGAGGAAAGTAATAATTTAAATAAAACATTTGTCTAATAGTCTCAAATAAAAAAAATTCCTTGGAAAAAAAAAATTACCTCTTGAAGTGCAATCCTAAACATGCTAACCCTCCTTTTTTTTTTGGAAAAAATCTCCTTATAATCATGCCACAGAACTAATACAATATATGATGCATCTAATCCTCAAAAAAAAAAGAAATGAACAATTATGTCACTTACTCATATTTGCCACATGGATTATAGGAATTTTCATAAAGAGATTTCTCATCCAGTTCAACTTATTTTTTTTAATATAACCTGTAAAAATGATTAGTATAGCCTAACCTGCTCTGATACCATGTTAGAAATTAGGATCTAAGGATACTAATCATTATAAACAAGATTATAAAGTAAATGAAATATGAAACATACATGCAAAATGTACACATTACACAAGATATACATGGGGAAAACCCTTTCAGGTAAAAAAATCCATAAAGCATCATTTAATTAAAACACTTACAAATATAGTCTATAATAAAATAGACATGAACCTGGGGACACTCCTCCAATACTTCCACATGGCCAGTAATACCTCATATGCATAGTGATACAACTCACCATAAAGCTCCAAATTCACACACCTCTCAAATGAGAGAGAACCTCCTTAAATATAGGAGGAAGGGTGACTTCACTAGTCACACCTTTTCAATAACCCCCACTCATAAATAATTAATAATCTAATAGTTATTAGATTATAATTATTTCAAATGGGATATGCTTATAAAGCATATAATATATAAGGTTTTATAACCTTATATTAGAACATTATATATAAATGTTATAAGGATGTGATCCCTAATAACATTATGTTCTAACACATCTTGTGTTCTACAATTTTTAATTCACTAAAAGAAGTATTGTTTATGTTATTCTATTTTTAAAAATCTGATTTTTCTTTTGATTACTTCAGCAAAAGAAAATAATTTGTTCCTAAATTTTTTATTTTTTTTTGGTTTTGAAATCTAATCTTTTTGAAGAAGAAATCGAATCAATGTGAAGGAAATAAAAGAGTTTAAATGATATTCTCATTTCCAAGTATATCTGAAATGAAGTCTACTAATTATTGGCAATTATGCAATTTTTTTATTTCCTATTTGCATATAAAACTCCTCTATCAAAATCTACACAAATTTACAATGGAAATTGCATGCAAGTGAATAAAATTATCTTTCCTTCTACTTCATGAAATCTAAAGAAAATACATGCATGCAAGTAAGAAGAAAAAGAGATCCATTCCCTACCATTTTCTACCATCATAAAAAAAAATTCCCCTACTTTTTTTCATTTGAAAGAAAACAAGTGAGTAGACAAGATGGGGAACCTGGATTTGAATGAAGAATTTGTTATTGAATCCTCTCCTATTCTCCCAGCCAACCTTCTTCAATCCTCCCTTGTAGCTTGGTAAGATCTCCTCAAAAAGCTTGAAAGAAAAACCTGTCTCTTACAATACAATTTGTCTACAAAAATCTTCCTACTACTAACATCTTTTTGCAAGAATTCAAGAAATTACTTTTCATTAAAAGCAATAGACTCCCTTTTCGAAGAAACTTGAATTCAATATATAGAAAAAAAAGTCATTTTCCCACTACCAAAGAAATTAATTGGCTAGAGATTCTTTTCTAAAATAAACTCCATGCAAAATTAACTATTGTCAAAGTGGGGGTTACATGCAAGAAAATGAAATTTGAAATCTACTTCTAGAAACTTCTCATTTTCTCCTACGGCATGTGCTCAATTGGTATTTTGAGTAAATAAATAAATTTCCAATTAAATTTATGAGCTTAGGTGTGTGTCTCCACTATTTAATTCCTTTTATTTAAAAATAATTTCAACCATTCCCAATTGTCTTTTCTAACTAACATTACTCATTAAAACAATATTAATAATAACAAAAATAATAATAGTAACAAGTTTTTTTTTCCAAGGTAGAGAAAGAGGGTTATGACACCACCAAGGTTCCCCATTCTGTATTTCAAGGACGAGCAAAGTTTCAAATCTAGAAGTTTTATTGTAGAAAGGAATGCCAATTTTATCTGGGCTCTATTTAGGCAGACGAAGATAGAGAATGATGATTGGATCAAAAAAATTCTCAAGTTTCATGGCTACTCTCAATTCGCCTCAAATGATCGTTTGTTGGACTGGGAGGAAGAGTTAAAGGAGATTTGGGCTCGTGGAGGTGACAAACCCAAGGAAGTGATTGAATGCTTCCCCAAACCAAAGCAAGTTGTTTGGAGCAAGCGTGTTCCTGTCATTCTCAAAGGAGTTGATCCTTCCCTCCTTCTAGGTTCTCCCTCCTCTGCTGGTTGACCACTTCCTTTGTTAATATTCATTATTGACTACACCAGGAGGCTTTAATCTCATTAGTGTTAACAGTTTAATCTAATATTTTCTAGCCTTCTCCAATTTCAATCACTGGACTTTTGAAATTTTGGATTTGCCCTTCATAATTTTAGGGCAATTTTGTAATAATATTTTGTCTTGGGTCTAATCCTCAAAGTTTTAAACTCGTATTGTATTTTCTATTTATATTAATATTAAATGTTCTTGGCTATACCCCTTTACTGATAAAAAATAAATAAATTGCAATAGCCAAATTAGGAAAGTAAATAATAGAAGGTAGGTGATACTTAGCTCAATAGTCAAAGAATGATGTTGAATAGACAACAATATGAAATGTATATGTTGTCAAACCTTGAAAATAAAGCATGTTTATCAATGTAATAACTTAGAATTTTGTGTTGGATATTTTCTCTATTAGAGGACAAGTTTGCAAGTCTAAGATAAAATTGTGTTTATGGTCATGTACATATGCTCTAAACTTATCCTAGCAATCTATAGATTATATAGCTTTTCTTTAGTCTTCTACTCTACCTCTTCTAGGAGTTGGGGATTAGTGGTGTTAATAAATACTTTATTAGGTTGTCATAAGACCAAGCCACAAGTACACTATGCTTTGATTGGCCCCTTGAAATTAAACAATATTGAAAGCAACAAGAAGTTCCTAAGATGAAAAACATTTAATCATTATTACACAAAATTGAAACATGTCAATGTTGATTCCTTTCAAGAATGATTGTTTGTCAAATTTGACAATTAGTGAATGATTATAATGAATGCAAATTGAATGTTTTTTATATGTAAGAATGATTGATTGTCAAATTTGGCAATAGGCGAATAATTAAAATGAACACATTAAATGTCTTTATATGTAAGAATGATTGATTGTCAAATTTGGCAATTGGCGAATAATTAAAATGAACGCATTAAATGTCTTTATATGTTAGAACATAACTTCAAATTATGTCAAAAGTGTGTTTAGTCAGCTCAAGGTAGAAGGGCAAAGGGTGCGAGTCAATCAAATTTGAAATTTGTATTTTAAAATGAAAAGGGACAAGTTAATGACCATGAAGTTGTCAACATGTTTATCAATGTGTCCTCAAATACAATTATAATTAGATCTAATTGACAAACAAACAAAATGATAATAAGTGAATTGATAGACATGTATGTTAGAACATAACTCCAAATTATATCAAAAGTGTGTTTAGTCAGGTCAAGGTAGAAGGATAAAGGGGGCTAGTCAACCACATTTGAAATTTGTATCTTAAAATGAAAAAAAAAACACAAGTTCATGACCATGAAGTTGCCACTATGTTCGTAAATGTTTATTGAGATAGAATTGCAATTAGATCTGATTGACAAATGAACTAAATGTGCATAGGTGCATAAATTGATAAAAAGAATGTATAAAAATATTTGTGTAAATGTATAAAACACGACCAAAGATATATAAATATATAAAATATAATTTTAGATAATATCATTCCATTTATAACATACACATGTTTAAAACATTTCCTCAAAATAAATATAAAATAAACATACAAATTCCATGGAAATGAGAAAGCTCCATTGAATGATCAATTAAGAGGAATAGACCTGAACGAAGTTGAGTGGACGCCCATCATTCTAGAAACAAAGAAAACTACAAAGTTGCGTTCATACTAGTTTTGGAAGACTGCTTATTATATTAAGAATTCAACAGTGTTACATTGGAATCATGATGACTAACTCTGTGCATGAACAGCTTTTGTCCAAATCCAAGTTCCACATTTGACTGAACAACTAAATGTCAAATGGACAAACATCATTAGTGGGGTATTCTGTGCTAAATAGATGAATTGGAGCGAGAAGTTCGTGTTTAAGCAACTTGATTGATTATGGGGCAAACTTCACGTTCAAAGTTGTACAACTCAAGCTTCTCCCCCTTTCCACTGCTTCAAAAACTCATTGATTTTAATGGACCTTATTCAGTGGATTAAAGAGAAGAAAAAGTGGTAAGACAATGGAGGATGATGGTTAATCATTCCTTCCCTTCTTACCAAGTTTTTTCCCTTTATTGATGTAACTAGAGGGATCCAATTTGATGGTCTTTCTGCCCCATTTCTAAGAATTTGAGCTGTATTTTATAATGAAAAGAGTTCAAAATGGTTACATCATTTAGGATGAGTCTTGTTATTCTTAAGTGGTTTTTACTTTATTGCGTGATTTGAAATTATTTGATTTATCTTGTGTTGATGTTTAAAAGTTTCTTGATGTCTTTTTTTCAGTGCAAATTTAAATGGGCTATGTAAAAATTGGTCAATTAGACAAGAATCTATAGGATACTATATTTTGAAGATTGAATTGAGCGAGATAAATATTTCTAAAATGTCCTTGAGAATAGCTTGCTTTGATGAGGCATGACAAAACATGAAACTATCATTTTTAGCCATGCATAGCTCAAAGAAAGATAGGAATTTTTCATTTCACACATGTGGGAGTATTGAGTTATTTCTTATCATTATAATTTATAGCTCAAAGAAAGATAGAATGTTTGTAATTGTAATTTTATTTCTTATCATTATAATTTATTAGTCATTGCAGGCCATATGTCCTCGCCCTATTGAATGGGGAGGTGTGACATGACACACTCATAAAAGAATTCACATTGGGTTGGAAAAGGGGGATAACTCTTTTGGCTACTACACTTAAAAGCTAGAGGACTCTTAGAATTTTTTGCAAATAATGGGATGGGAGATGATAGGGCTTAAATAACACATTATGTTCGTGGTCAAAAACCTTATTTATTATTTTCATTTTTCATTTTCTTCATCGCTGTCATGACTGTATGTTCTAAATTGTACATAGTTTATATTTCCCACTATTGTAATAAACTCTAATATATAAATATTAACTATATGTCTTTCTTATATATTTATATTTTAGACTCCATATTTATCTTATTTGCAAGTGGAGCCTGACTAAGCTAAGTTTTCCACCCTTTATGAAGGTTTAAAACTGCGTGCAAACTATTCATGAGGAAAATATGGAGCTCGGGATTATCAATGTGTTAGATCGAATACACATGTGTCTAGAAAGTGATGTCGATAAAGTCACCAAATTCACAAAACTACAAGAATCAATCACCTAAAAAGGCACATGTGACCCTTAAATGGAGATCTTTCTCCCAACTCACCTAACTTCCTCACTAGGTCTATTGGACATAGATCGGTTTGGGCACAAACTTAGTGTAGGCTTCCAACTAACTCAATACCTCAAGGGAAGACTTCTAAAACATCTTAGGGAATTCAAAAAAATACCTTACATGCATTGGTAAGGGTCTCTAACAAGTTTCATGGTGGGTTGCTTCACAACTAGACCACACTTCTAGTAGCCTTGTCCAAAGGATTTTTCCCATTTATCTTTCTGTACGGATGGTTTCAGGATAGAACAAAGGCATTTATGAATATCCTTTTGGCTCATATAAAACATATAAACTTGGACCTAGGGGTTGTTTCATAAAGTATCCCTTTGTTTTTTATTGGTAATTTGCCAACTAGGCCTAATTAGGCCACTTTTCCAAGGCAAGTGACAATAATTCAAATGTCAAACTTCAAAAATAAACTCCATAGGTTGAGACACATACCATGGGGTATAAATGTATACTTTACAACATCTACTCGCCCTATCCAAGTATTAAACACCAAACCCTCAACTCTACCTATGATCACTAGGCCTAACACATAAAGATTTTAGGCTAATTTTGCCTTAAAAGTGCTCCAAACTCCACTTGTAAAAATGCTTGAAAACCCATCTGGATTACCCCTATCCCTTCCATTACACCAATTTTTGCAATTCACAAAGGTGGAATGGAGGTTTTATTCACATTTTTCTCTTCAAACCCTTGGAACTAGGGTTTTTGGACAGTTTTCAGAAGAAAAAAAACGCCAACAAAATGCTCAAAAAATTATGAAAATGAAACAAACTAGTGCCAAACGAAATAAGACTCGGAGCAATTTCAAATGCATCTAGTCTGAAAGTGCAACTCATCCGTAAAGGCACGTGATTGACGCTGCAACAAAGAAAAAACAAAGGAAAATGGAGGAAAATGAACTTTGTTTTATTGCTTCTCTTCACAAATTCACCCAACAACAACCTCCTCGAGTTTTTTGAGGCATATTTATATGTTTTGTCTATCAACCAACTTGGGAACCAATGTTCGTAACCAACTTTTGAATTTATGATCGTTGGTTCTTTCCATTACAACCTAAACACCTAAAATGTGACACTGTATCTTTGCAATAGTTTGACACTATGGACAAAATTCAACCATTGGTCCCTACATGACTCCAAACTATACAAATAGGTGCAAAGAGGTCAAATAGACCTTGGTACATGATTAAACATCATTGGGAGCATATTGACAACTTTTTCTTCCCCATGACAACATTCATAATTTCTTAGCAATTTTGCACAATCGACCCACAAGGATTTCCTACTACATTGATTGACTCCAAACCATTACAAAATGTGCCTTATGGAGGCATTGAAGGCAGTGGGTGCCCCTACACCATACACCCAGAGAGAGAATAATCTCAGGTTCCATCTGAGATCAATTCTTGCACTGAGATTCCATGTTGTTTTATGGCATCTTCAGACATCCATGTGGCATCTTTAGGAGGTACACCATGATACTTGATAAGATATTCATTGTAAACTTTGTGCTTTGTTCTTTTCACTTATTTGGTGTCCAAGATTGCTTCAAGATTCATTGGTTCAATAGGAGGTAAATCTTTCACCCAATCTGCATCAGCATCAACACATGTACCTACATCCACAAATCCCTTGAAGGGGTAAAGATCAACAACATTAAATATTGGTGAGATGGATATCCCAGGGGGTAACTCTATCTCATAAGCATTTTGTCCAAACTTGTGTACCACCTTGCAAGGTCCAATATTCTTCATCATTAGCTTTGTGTATTTTCCCTTAAGCAACCTCTCTTTTCTCATGTGTGCAATCACCATGTCTCCAACCTTGAACTGATCATCCTTCTTACTCAAATTTGCCTTCTCCTTGTACCTTTCCATACTCTTTTGAAGAGTTTCTTTCACTTGTTGATGGATATCATGCATTGCTATTGCAAAATCCCGTCCTTGTGCACTCCTCCTTTTCATTCCTTTCAAATTCCTCAACTCATATAAACACCATGGGCTCATGCCATACACAACCTCAAAAGGACTCCTTCCTATGCTCTGGTTAATAGAATCATTATAAGCATATTCTTCTTGGGGAAGTATGAGATCCCATGATTGATGATGCTCTTTGGTGAGGCACCTCAACAAGTTTCCCAATTACCTATTGACAACCTCAGTTTGCCCATCCGTTTGTGGATGATAGGCATAATTGAATGTCAAATTTGTTCCCCACTTTTTTCACAAGGTCCTCTAAAAATGAACGATCAACTTGGAATCTCTATTAGACACAATAGTCAAAGGAAGTCCATGAATCCTTACAATCTCTTTGAAAAATAAACCATCTATGTGAGATGCATCATTTGTAGTTCTACAAGGAATGAAATGTGTCATCTTACTGAATCTATCAACAACAACATACACACTATCATACCCTCTTTGTGTCTTGGGAAGACCCAAAACAAAGCCCATGCTGATTGACTCCCATGGGCGGTTAGGTACTAGAAAAGGCTGATAAAGACCTGCATTAGAACTTGATCATTTGGCTCGTTGAAACACCCCACAACTCTATACAAACCTTTTGACATCAACATTCATCCTTGGCCAATGATAAAATATCTTGACCTGCTCCAAAGTCTTATCATGTCCAAAATGTCCACCTAGACTCCAATAATGCTTCTCTTTGATCAGATTTTCTCTCGTAGCACCCTTGAATAAAAAACCATCTTGCAACACAAAATCAGAATATTCATTTTGAAAAGCACCTTGTGACTGATTGCAAACAACAAAAGAATCTCTAAAGTCATCATCATCTTGATACATACCTCTCAATGCATCCACCCCTACACTTTGGAGTTGTATTTCTTGTACTAACATGGCTCTCCTACTCAGAGCATCAACAACCTTGTTTTCTTGACACTTCTTATGCTTGAGTGTGAACATATATGCCTACAACTATTCCACCCATTTCTTGTGATTATGACTCAACTTGTCTTGGTTTTTCAAAAAAATTAATGCATGATTATATGTGAAGACAATGAACTCCCTTCGCAAGAGATAGTGCCTCCACTTCCTTAGGGCTTGCACTAATGCATAAAGTTCCAATCATATGATGTGTACTTTATTTTGGCCTCATTTAGTTTTTCACTAAAGAAAGCCACTGGTTTGCCTTCTTGGTTCAAGACCACTCCAACTGCAAAACCACTAACATCACATTCCACCATGAAGATCTTGTTGAAGTCAGGTAATGCAAGTATGGGTTGTTGGGCCACCCTTTTCTTTGAATATTCAGATCTCTTCTCTATTGCATTAGTCCATTGGAACTTATTCTATTTGTCTCCCTTGATGGTATCAATGATAAGAGAAGAAATATGGCTAAAATTCTTTACAAACTTTCTATAGAAGCTAGCAAGACCATGGAAGCTTCTCACCTCTCCTACTGTCCTTGGAGTTGGTCAGCTGAGTATTGCCTCTACTTTGGTGGAATTCATCTTCAATGAACCCTTGGAGATAAAAAAAATCCAAGATATACTAGCTCCTCCTTCATGAACTCACACTTCTTGAGGTTAACCATCAACTTCTCTTCATTCAACTTCTTCAAGACCATGTCAAGGTGTTGCAAGTGTTCCTCTTTGGACCTACTAAAAACAAGAATGCCATCCAAATAAACAACCACAAATTTACATATGAAAGGATTCAACACCTTATGCATCAACCTCATAAAGATGTTTGGTGCATTGGAGAGCCCAAATGGCATACAAAGCCATTCATACAAGCCTTCATTTGTCTTGAAAGCAGTTTTCCATTCATCTCCCTCCCTAATCCTAATCTAATAGTAGTCACTCTTAAAGTCTATTTTTGAAAAGTAGCATGCCCCTCCAAGACAATCCATCAAATATTTCATTCTTGGAATAGGAAACTGCTACCTTATTGTGTTTTTATTGATTGCCCTTGAATCAGTGCATAATCTACAATCTCCATCCTTCTTAGGTGCCAAAATAGTGGGCATAAAACAGGGGCTGAAATTTTGTCTTATGAGTCCTTTATCCAACAACCCTTGAATTTTCTTCCTTATCTCCTCATTTTGCTAGGGTGTCATCTTATATGTTGCCTTGTTGGAAAAAATTGCACCTGGTATGAGATCAATGTGATGACTCACATCACTTATAGAGAATAAACAACTAGGGAGGTCCTTTAAAACTACGTCTATATACTTGTTCAATAGAGTTTGAAAGTCCTTTGGAACATCATCAACATATGCTACTGTCAAAACTGATTTAGGTCTAATCATGATGGCATATCCTTGTCCATTCTCTTCCTTCAATGTCTTCAAGAACTCCTTCTCCCCAACCACCATAACACTAGACCCAACTTGCTTGTCCACTCCTTCATCTTGTAGTGGAGTCAATGCGAAATAAGCTCCATCATTTTCTATCACATAAGTGTTCTTGTGTCCATCATGTTTGGCCCTCCTATAATATTGCCAAGGTCTTCGTAAGAGCGGATGACAACAATCTATGGGAAGGATATCACACAAAATTTTGTCTTTGTAGCCTCCAATGTTGAATTCTACCCATGCTTGTTAATTTACCAAGACTTGTTGTCCCTTGTTTATCCATGGCACCTTGTAGAGAGTGGAATGGGGAATTCTCTTCAAGGTCAATTTATCTACCATCTTTAAAGACACCAAATTATCAGTAGAACTCGAGTCTATAACAACTCTAGATACATACCTTTCCATGAGACTTTGAAGTGGTTCTAAACAGTTGTTTTCTTTGTGGAGGCTCTTGGACTATGGGTACTTTTATGAGTGTCCTTCTCATCATCAAAGATTCACCTACTTCTAGGGTAGCATGTTGAACATAGTTCTACCATGTGAGTGTTGGCCCCTTCACCTTTGTCTTTGCCAATTTGACCTTTTGTTCTTTCAGTACCTCTTTGTATTCAAAGTAGTTGTCTAGGGCGTCAATCTGATCTAGCACTTCTTCAATGTTAAGCTTCCCACTATATATGGTTAAATCCATTTTGAGATCAAGTTGATCCCCTTTCATAGCCTTCAACATGCTCAAAAAACTTCTTTCATCTAGACCCATCTCTGGCTCATTGGATCTCTCTTGAGGGCCTTCATTCTCACCCTCATTCTCACCCTCATTCTCACCCTCATTCTCTTCCTCGTGGTCACTTTCTTCCTCAGTGACCCCTCCTCCTCTTAGGCTTTCTTTTATGGCTGCTAATCTGGATAGGACCCCATTGTGAGACTCCTTCATTGTTCTCATTTCTTTGGTTAGGATTGTATTTCCCTTGGGAGGCATCAGTCCCTTTCACCTTTATGACCACTTCTTCACACTACCACCTTTCTTTCACTTCCTCAATCAGAACTTGTGCTCTGATACCACTTGATATAGATCAAGTCACCAAATTCACAAAAATAAAAGAATCAATCACCCACAAAGGTACATGTTGTTGGCAAATTGTAGGAATTGATTATGTGTTGCATTTATGTTTTGTCATTGATGGCAACAACGACTGTTTTGGTTGTTTACCAGTTTCCGATAGGTTCCAGTAGAGCAGTTGGATTATGATATTGATCCAGTATGCTTTGGTTTATGGAATTGGTTTGGATCTGTCATTCATGCTATTGATTTGTGTATCATGATCAGTTGGTTTTGGATTTGTTGACTCGGGAGCTATCATTTGTTCTAGTAAGCCTTTTGGTCACCGGTAAGTGTTTTACCGGTAGAGCTTTGTTGAAAATATTTTGATGCACGTGATAAGTGGTTTTGGCACTAGATGGCTTTCGGGATGCTGATGGTTATCTTGTTTGTGTTCCTATTGATTGGTGGTGTTGGATTTGGGTCTGGACCTAATTATATCTTATTCGGCTAGGTTATGTACCAGTTTATGTAACGTGTTGGTGGATGATCCCGATGCATTTCCAGTTGGGTTTATTGATTGGACTATGTTGTTTTAGTCTTAGGCCAACTTGGTTGATCATTGGATTACGAATTTAAATTATGAATTTATTGTATTATCTTTTAGGTGGCCGACCTAATTGTTTAGGTCCCGGGTTGGTATAAATATGATGTAAAATCTCTTTGTAGATTATGGGCATATTCATGGGTTTTTGGGATATAGGATTATTTGTGTGTGAATAAGGTTGTAATAATGTGCAGAGTTTTTGGTCGATCATAGGTGATCGAATTGGTTTGGAGGAAGAAGTTTAAGATCTCTAGTACTGAGCTTAACCGGAACTGTATTCAGGCATAGGAGATGTTATTCTTGCAGTTCACTCTTCTTTCTGGATTGTAGTCTCGATGTATTTTGTAGTCAGTGAGGATCCTTTTATGATGAGTAGTGCGCTCTAGGTTGTTGGCCTTCCTGAATGTGCAGGCTCCTTGTTTTGTAATCACATACTTACTAAAGAAGTATTATCTGACCATGGGTAGGCTTCCCACTGTGGTTTTTCCCTTTACCAGGTTTTCCACATACAAATCTGGGTGTTATCTTTTTTGGATGGTTGATAAATTTTCTATGGATTATATTTGTGCTTAACTATTATATCTGTTATTCTGGTATTTGGTTTATGTATTCCGGTAATAAGGTTTTAATGCTTAAAGTTCTATAATCTGTTAACAACTTATTCACCCACCCCTTCTCAGTTGTTCACCGATTATCTGAGTTGTCTAAAAATTGGTAATAGAGCTTGGTCCTCTCTACAAAAGCTTAACCACTTGAGGAAGATCCTATGGCATCAAATAGTTCAAGTTCATCAAGTTCATCTGCAGCTATTTTCCAGAGAGAAATTCCTAGGCTTTATGGAACAAATTACAGACTATGGAAGATTCAGATGGAGACTCATCTGAGATGTCTTTGTAAGGAGATTTGGGAGATCACTAAGAAAGGATATATACCTCATAATCTAGCATCTGCCAATCCTCCTGCAGAAGGCTTGGATAAGGAAATTGAAAATGATTGTAGAGATAGAGAAGCCCTTTTGTGTGCACTTTCTGATCAATAAATTATGGGACTAGCCGACAAATCAACTGCAAAGGTTATATGAGATAAATTGGAGACTCTAAATGAAGGTGACCCTACTATTAAAATTTCTAAACTTGATGGTTACCGGGTGAGATATGAAAACCTGAAGATGGAAGAAGATGAGTGGATTAATGCTTTTATGGAGAGAGCTAATGAAATTGTTCTGGGGATTCAGTGTTGTGGTGGATCTCTAAGCGAAGATGAAATACTTTCTAAATTATTGAGAGCTTCACCACCGGCTTATAAAATGAAGGCTACTACAATTAATGAGCTGAGAACAATGGAAAACACCTCTATTAATAGGGATACCTTGGTTGGGAAGTTATCTTCTTTTGAGATTGAGGAATTTGGTTCCTCTAGAGATGTAAAATTTGAACCTACTTTTCATGCATCTACATCATCTACCGGCAAGAGTGATTGGAAAGCCTTATATGCTGAGGAATTTTAGTAAATGAAGAAAGAAGATGAAGAGTTTGAGCAACTTGAAGCCCTATTTGCTAGAAGAGTACCTAAAGGTCCGACAGGAAGTAAGTATGAAGGAAAATCACCTTTTAAATGTTTCGCATGTAATTAGATAGGTCATTTTTCATCTAGATGTCCTTAAAGGAGTTCAAGATTTGAGGAAAGAGCTAGAAGATGTTTTAGGCCTAACCATGATTATCAGAACAAGCATAAGTACAAGAGGAACAAAGACAAATCGTGCTTCTATGCAGATGAGGAAGGTGTGACTGATTCTGATGATTAATTGACACAAGATTCATCTAGTGGATCCGGTTGATAGACTTATAAAGCACTGAGAGGGGGGGGGGGGTGAATCAGTGACAACAAAAATAATACAACTTTAACCACAGACCGGTACAGATAGTTAGCCAGTTTACTTAATACTATGCATGCAATCCAAAATAATATTAAAGCATCCACAACAAGTAAAACATCCACCATAACACAAGTGTTTATATGTGGAAAACCCAACTGGGAAAAACCATGATGAGATGGGAATCACAAGTTAACTATCTACAGTAATAGGTAACTGACCGGTTAGGGTCTACAAAAGTGCTCTGCTAGGAGTGAATCCTTTTAAAGATCCCAAAGCCCTATTAGGAGCTATACCCTGTTAAAGGTCGTACCTTGTTAAGAGTAACCTCAGTAGAGGATTTCAAACCCAAACTAATGGATCACCTGGTTAGAGGATTTGTACAATGAAGCTTGTTAGAGCTTACCCGGTTAGGGGATTTGATTGTTGTAGTGATTAGAAAACAACAGGTGCTGTGATCTAGAAGTAGCACATCTTGCTTGAATAGATCCTCTTCTGCTCACTCAAAACTGTATCATTGACATACTCTGCAACACCTTCAGTAAATCGCAACAACTTAACACTTCTATCTCGCATCATAAAAATAGTTCATCATAATGTCATTATATAGACATTAGATTTCATGTCGGCTCAGGAATCACATCACAATTTCCTAGGTGCAGTGTATCTAGACAATCTAACATAACTCATCGCAGATTATCGCCAAATCTGTCGGTTAGGGATAAGTCATCATG
The DNA here is from genome assembly GCF_030272615.1 of Cryptomeria japonica. Classification (NCBI taxonomy): domain Eukaryota; kingdom Viridiplantae; phylum Streptophyta; class Pinopsida; order Cupressales; family Cupressaceae; genus Cryptomeria; species Cryptomeria japonica. The sequence continues at coordinate 66,720,640 of NC_081407.1, read as the reverse complement.
ACCAGTGATAACTCATCATACAATCAGTGAAACCGGTTGGAACACTGATACCGGTTAAGAGTTAACCACTTCCAACTCATAGACCGATTGTCCTCCAATTGCTTCTTTGATGATCTCCGTTGAATCTCCAAGCTGGTGTTATGTCATTCCTATATATATTGGTTGTCTATATATATCGGTTCGACACCCTCAAAACTGTTTGAACTTTACTATATAATATCGGTTTTGCAATACAAAGACTTAGGAGTAATACTGGTTTGTCTTAACTAAGATGACTAAGACAATGTGAACATATGTGTGTGTATACATGTGCCATCAATGACAACACATGAAGTCATCCATTACAATCATCATCAAGCCAACAATCTCCCCCTTTGGCATTGATGGCAACACTTAGAAAATTTTACAACTTCACAACTAAGTGTGCTTACAAAAAAAATTGTACAAACATATTTCTACTCCCCCTTAACAATACATACAAAATTTTCACAACACATACATATTTCTACTCCCCCTTTGACAACAATGCCAAATTGAAAAGTAAAATACATATTGTAGACATATAAAAATGACCACTTTCTTAAGTGAATCTTTAATATTCATTTTAACCTTATTCCTCCATTTAATTATTTAATTAAATCATTCACATTCATCTATTTAATTAAATGAATTACTCAATTTATTTAATTAAATTCACCTAAGTCTTTTCTACCCCTTTAATTAAATAAATCACTTTATTTAATTAATTCTCATTTCTTCCCTTTTTAATTAAATGTACATTTAATTAGATTGTTCATTGCAAATAAATAAATCTAATTCATTTATTTAAATCCCCCACTTGTATTTATGCAAGTTGCATCTATTTTTAGTTGAAATAAAGTAATTTATTTTAATTAAAATTCCCCTCCATCCACTTGCATTCTCCTACATCTCCCTCTTGCCTCTCTAAACCCCCTTTTAGATTCTTCTAATCCCTTCCAATTTAGCCTAGCCTATCCCCTAAATATTGTCACATCCCTAAACAAAGGAAAGTCACTTCTCAAATCCTCAAAGTCTTTGAAAACTATTAAAGGCTTTATGTCTTCAACAAGTTAACCTTGAAAGTCTTCCAAACCATTAATGGTTAACTCAACCTCTTGCATGATTAGAGACTTCCTCTCTAACTCAACCCACATCTAACCCCAGGGTCTCATCAAGCATTCATTTCTTTGACCATGGTTATTCCTTTAACCCTTGCACTAGAGTTTATCCTTTGGGTAAAAGCTTTATCCAATGGATAAGTTTAACCTAATCTTAACCCTTACCCCCTAAGGTAACCATGAGGTCTTCTCAAGCATTTAATGCTTCTTACATCTCCTCTCAAGAAGTCTTATGTTGACAATTGTTACCATTTCATTGATGAGAATTGTAAACATGGATTGATAACTTTCAATCCTAGCCCTTGATAAGATCATCCAATCCTGACCATTCATTGCCCTGTTTTTCCTATAAATAGAGCTCTCATTCCTCCATTTTAAGATCCAAGTATTTAGTATCAAACTTATAGACATTTTACTAAACATCTAATCTAAATCATTTTAATTAAGCATTTAGCCTCTCTTTGATAGAAATAATCTTCATAATAGACTATTTGAGTGGAGTCAAATACTACACAAAGATAGATTTGAAGAATGGATATCATCATACCAGAATCATAGAAGGAGATGAGTGGAAGACAATGTTCAAGGCAAATGAAGGATTGTATGAATGGTTGGTGATGCCTTTTGGGTTGAATAATGTACCGAATACTTTTATGAGGTTGATGAATGAGGTATTGAAGAAATTATTGGGTAAGTTTGTTATTGTATATTTGGATGACATTCTGATTTTTCAATAAGACAAAAGAGGAGCATTTGTTGTATTTAAGACAAGTTGTGCAAAGGTTGAGGGAAGAAGATTTGCTGATAATTTTAAGAAGTGTACTTTCGTGAAGGAAGAGTTAGTCTATTTGGGATTTGTGATATCTGTGGATGGATTGAAGATGGACCCTGACAAAGTAAAAGCAATTGTTGAATGGCCTACACTGGAAAGCATTGGAGAGGTAAGATCATTTCATGGATTGGCTAGTTTCTACTAGAAGTTTATCAAAAATTTCAGTTCTATTTATAGTCCTATGACCGAGACAATGAGGGGAGATAGGAAGGAATTCAAGTGGACCACCAGAGAAAACAAGAGTTTTGAATTTTTGAAGCAGAAAGTGACTGAGCAACCTGTGTTGGCTTTGCCGGATTTCAAAAAAGTATTTCAAGTAGATTGTGATGCAAGTGGAACAACAATTGGAGCAATCTTGAGTCAGGAAGGGAGAGCAGTATCTTATTTTAGTGAGAAGTTGAATGATGCCCGGAGGAGATATTCAGTATATGATCAGAAATTGTATGCCATACTTCAAGCATTGAAGAAATGGAGACATTACCTATTGCCTAAGGAGTTTTTGTTATATAGCAATCATCAAGCCTTGCAGTATTTGAACAATAAAAGTAAGTTGAATCAGTGACATATGAGATGGGTAGAATTTTTATAGAGTTACACCTTTGTGCTGAAGCATAGGAGTGAGAAGTCAAACAAAGTTGATGCATTGAGTAGAAGGAGGAATTTTCTGACAGAGATGAGAGTGACAGTATTAGGATTTGAGGAGTTGAAGAACTTGTATGATGATGAGTCAGATTTTGCAGAACCTTGGAAAGCATGTAAAGAACCGATTATGGTATATAGAAGCAAGTAGCTGGATTACTTCATTCAGGATGGGATGTTATTCAAAGGAGTTCAGTTGTGCATACCTAAGAGTTATATGACGGAGAATCTGATAAAGGAGAAACATAGTGGAGGATTAGTCGGACACTTTGGTATTGACAAAATGGTAGCATTGGTGAGTGAGAATTACTTTTGGCCTTAGATTCATAAGGATGTTAGGAAATGTGTGTAGAGTTGTAGGATTTGTCAAGTTGCAAAAGGCAATAATCAGAATGTGGGATTGTATTTAAGCCTTTGACAGTACCAGAAAGAACTTGGGAGGATATAAGCATGGATTTCATACTTGGATTGTCTAAGACACAGAGAGGGAATGATTCTATATTTGTGGTAGTGGATAGATTCTCAAAGATGACTCATTTCATACCTTGTAAGAAAACATTAGATGCAGTGCATATAGCTGACCTATTTTTCAAGGAAGTGTTAGGGTTCCCACAGATACTGAGAGGGGGGGGGTGAATCAGTATCTGACCGGTATTCAAATTTTCTTAAGATAAAACATGCAGAACATAAAGTAGCAGTGTACCGGTATGCAAGAATTAATGTAATAAACAGAATAAAAAACATCCACATGAAAAGAACACCATAACACAAGATGTTTAACGAGGAAACCCGGTGTGGGAAAAACCTCGGTGGGATTTGTGACCCACAATATTCACTTACTGGCCAATAAGAGAATATTACTTACAATAGGGGCCTGCACATGCAGGAAGGCCAATTGCCTAGAGCACACTGCTCAGTGAGAAGTCACACTGACTTACAATAAGGATTAAACTAATCCAATGATCTGTACTGCTTTATAATAGCATCTCCAATGCCAGATTCAGTACCGGTTCTTGCTCTGTTCTTTACATATACCCTTGACCTATAATTCGCACATTAGGTTTGTCTAACAATTTTCTTTATGCTCGCTTACCTATCCCCACAAATGTCTATAATGATCTCCTTTATATACAAGAGTCATTTTACAATTTGCCAAGTCGGCTTGCAATAATAATCAAAATATTACATATCAAAAATCCTGTCGACCTTTGTGCTGGTGTTGGTGCCGGTGTAAAGTAGTTTTGTTGATGTCGGTGCACTGTCTTGCTTGAATAATGCTTTGCCAGTAGAATGTCTTGCCGGTGCCATAGGATTGCAAGGTTGCCATCAATGACAAAACCTTCAATCACACACAATGTCTCATTGGAGTGTCCATATGCCAACAGTCTCCCCCTTTGGCATTGATGGCAACACTCATGAGAAATTCCAAAAAGATGTCCAAAAATGTGTAGACCAAAAATTTACCAAAAAAATGAGGGACTCCCCCTAAGCATATGATCCCTGTGTTTTGAATTTTCTCATCCTACTACTCCCCCTTTGGCATCAATGACAAAGGTTGTCAAGATGTTAGTAGAGTTTGTAGTTATACCGGTCCATAACCTCAACCTTGTAGTTGGGTAGTTATTATCTGAAAAAGATCACCCAAAATTAAGTTTATACTATCCATAAACTTTTTGCTATCTTTTATTGTTGTTTCAGTTCTCTTCACAGTGCCGGTGAGATGCTGCAATTGCTCTGCCAGTGTTTTACTTCCCGGTGTTAATGCCTCTGAGATTTCCTTCTGTAGAGATGCTAGATAGTCCAATCTTGGACTCAGTTTAGATCTCAAGTGTTTTGCCTTATTTATTATTGTCTCTTTCTCTTTCTCCTGTTTAAGTATTTTTGCCTCAAAATTTGCTAACTTATCTTCAAAAACAGATAATGAATCCGGTGAGTTGACAAAATTGTCTGCAAGCTTGTTTATCTCTTCCTGTGTCTTGCTTATTTTCTTGTCTATATCTATAGTTAGGAAGTTTGTTTTGCATGTGTCTTTGTACAAGTTTTTGTACTCTTTTAACAAATTGCACAGTTCTGGTAGAAGTGTGTCAAAATCTCTATTACACTTCTTAATTTCTTCCTCAAAGAATTTTTGTTTCTCCTTTTCTACAATGTCCTTTACAGATTCTACCTTTATTTGCTCAATATTTCCAGAAATGTATTTACATAGTGTATCCAACTGTCCTAAAGAATCTTTATTATCTATATTACAATTAGGAGCGATTGTTTTTAAAATTGGTATTGAATCATCTATTGCTTTGTAAGCTTGTGAGCTATAGTCAGTTATTTTCTTGATGGATTCAAGTAATACCTCAGTCACATTTGTTGACTTTGATGGTGACCCAACAAACTGAGTACCGGTGGAAGTGACCATGCTTGTATTGACCTCTGGTAGGTTAGTTTGTGTCTGCATTTCCTTTAGTACTGGTTTTCCTGCTTCATTGTCTACCGGTGGCATCTGTTCTGGAGCCTTTAGCTCTGTCGGTTTCTCTATTTGTGCTTTAGATTCCATCTTTTTCCCTGTATCCACTGTCGGTTGCTTTGTATTTCCTGTTACCAGAGGCTCTTTGGCCATATCTGATTTTTCACTTGGGTCTTTATCAACTGTTATGTTGATCTTTTGGGTATCAACATTTACAGTGAATAGGACTTCGGGATTTGTTTTGCTATCCTCTGCATCCATGCTTTCAGCTGCCAGTTGGTTTTCAGGGATTGTAATTTTTACAGGTGGAGGTAGGTTATCTTTAACCTTTATGCTTGGAGGTCCACCAATTTTCCCTTTCCCTTTTTCCTTATCCTTCTGATATACCTTAATAGGCTTGGGATTCCTATATTCTTCTTGTTTTTCTTTTTCAACCAAAAATATTTCCCAACCATCTTCTATTTCCTCTGAAACCTCTGTAACTCTACCTGCCATCAGTGAAATATGCCAGTGTGCAATGGAAAAAATTGACCGGTTGGCCTGAGCTATCAGATCATCAATTTCTTTTGGGGAATTTACCGGATATACAGCAAGTAGTTTTTCTACTTTTATTTTCTTGTCTAGTTCAATTACTCCTTGCCTTCTGGCCTCAAGTCTTTTGTATAAGTCATCAGGAATTTCATTTGTGACTTCCATCAAAACCTTTTTAAACATGTCCATGTGTAGTATTACACTCTCCTCAACTTGCCCTTTCTCATCAGCCAATAGAGTGTCATAAATTTTCCTTATGTTCTTCAGTTTTCCTTCCTCTGTGATCTCATTTAACAAAATGTCTAGAGGTGCCAAGTCAGTTTTTGCCTGTTTCTTTTTCTTAGGAGTCAGCTTCCTTTTAGGTGTGACCTTTCTGACTGGAGATCTCACAGCTTGTTGTTTCTGCCTTGTCCTTCTAGGTGAGGGAGTGGTTTCCGGTGAGGGATCTCTTTTCCTAACAATTCTTTTAAAAGTTGCTAGCATATCTCCTTCTGAGCAAGTACCTACCGGTGATAGATGAGCTTCAGGTTGTGGGGCTGCCAACTCATCTTCAGTTATGCCGGTTTTCTTTAATACATCTTCCTTAATGGCTTTTTCTTTCTATGGTTTCATCACTACCAAATATTTCTTCTTTAGGTTCATTGGGGGCTTCCAGAAGTGCTTTGGCATAAGTTTCAATTATGTGGTCATTTGTTTCATAGCCCATTTCTATTACCCAGATTGTCCTAGGGATGACTGCTTCCATCCATATTTCATCCTTTTTGATAACAAAGCATATATCATCTTTGTATTTGTCTACAATCTTCTGTGATAACCTTGTCCTTTTCTTCATTTTCGTCTTTACTGCTTGGAAAAAGTCATGAATGTTGTTTTCCTTATTCTCACCCATGGTATTGAACAGTTCTGTCAGTTGCTTTCCTACCCATATGTCATATCTGAATTCTTTATATCCTATAACGGAAACTTGTTTTGTTATATGAAGCATTAGACACACTAACTAATTTCCAAATCTAAAGGTTCCTTTCTTATCCTTCTTTATCTTTCCAAGGTTGTCTATCAGTTCATCCTTTAGCCATTCACAGATGTCAATTTTTGCATTGTTGGTTATTAAGTCATAAGCACTCTTAATGCATAAACTTGAAATTAAGTTGAGTCTATTGGCCTGAGTGGCTTTGTAACCTAATATCATGCTTATGAATCTCACATTTGTATCCTTTACATCATTAACCCTTAAAGATCTTTTATCAGATGTTGCACCTATTAGGTCAATGACTAAATCATTTGAAACTTTCTTGTTTTTATCTGGTCTTTTACCGGTGGCTGGTAACCCTGTGACAGCCTTTACCGCTTGCTTGGTGATCTTATGAATTGTATCTAACTAGAAAAATTCTCAATGAACTCTTCTTAATACTATCCTAATCACATCCTTAGGAAATTCAAGAATACTAAGGATTTCTGTGAATCCTAGGGTTTCAATGATTTTGTGTTCAGCTTTGATATTGCTAGTATCATCACATATCTCGGTTTTGTACATGGTTTTGATTTCCTCATCTCCTAGCTCTTCAATATTACAGTGAATATACATTCTAGGGTCTTCAACATATACAACACCTTTAGGGATTTGAGAGAATGCACCTAAGGTATCATCTTTCTTTGCTATTTTGGGGACCAACTGAAATACGGGCCTAGGTCTTTTAATTACTTCCACAACAGTAGGGTTCGCTATGTATTCAATTGCAGAGGTGGATGCCATGATAAAATACCTTTTTCTATCTTGGATGAATGATTGCTTGGAGTGTGCTTGCTTCTTGCTTGAAATGCCTTAGCTCAGAAATCTTCGCACTCTCTGAAAGTTTGAAATCACGGTGAAATGAAATGGAGCCAAAACCTTATTTTATAAAGTCTTTTTCGCTACCTACCATATTAATTGCTTGCTGGTAATGTATTCACTTAACTTTATTTGCCAGTAATAAGTGATTTTCAACTTCTTTTCTCTAACCGAGGGAATAATAGCACATATGTCATTAGATTGCCAAACCCTCAAGATAATTTTCTTCAATTAGATGAAGAACTTCCTGCCGGTGGAGCACTGCTCTGTCCTGCCGATGGAGCATTTGTTGGTTCTACCGGTGGAGGAGTATTCCCAATATTTAGATCAGCTTTTCTAATCCATTGCTTTGAGAATTCTTGCTTAACCTCTTCAACCTTTTCTTTCCCTTTCAAGCTAGTACTTTTGTTGTCTACCGGTGTACCTTTACTTCTACAAAATTTAGCAATATGCCCAATCTTGTTACATGCATAACAAGTTACATTATTTTTCTGAATAGCTTTCCCATAACCTATTCCGGTTTGTGTTTTGCATTGATTTGATAGATGTCCAAATCTTCCACAAACATAACATCTTACATTCATTCTGCAGTTTTTAGAGTTATGACCAACTTTGTTGCATTTGGAGCATTGACTGGTGGGAGGATTGATATTCTAATAATTCCTAGATCTACATTCATTTTCCCTATGACCATATTTATTACAGTTAAAGCATTTTCCATTGAATTTATAAGTATTAGGAGGTCTTACTGGTTTGCTGTGATCCCGAGTATTTGCAGTACCAGAGCTTTCTCCAACTTCAAATCCAATTCCAGAAGTGTCACCTTTGGGTTTTTGATTCTTCAATAAGGTACCAAGTTCTTTTGAGCTTTTCTTGAATTTTTCTTTGTGTTGATTTGCAGTTTCCAATTCCCTTTCCAAGATTTCTTTTTGTCTCATTAGTTCATTCGAGTCATTCTGAGTATGCATCAGATCTATCTTCAACATGTCATTTTCATAGCTAAGTCTTGTGTTCTCATTTGCTGCATCACTTAGTCTTCTGGTCAATTCTTCTTCATTCTTCTTTCTGTCCTCAATCTCTTTGCAAAATCTCATAGTCATATCTTGCATTTCATTTTTTGTTGTCATGATCTCTTGTTTCAACTTGCTTATCATATCATTAAGTGATTCCTTTTCATCATTCTCATTTTGCAATTTTTCACAAAGTTCTCTTCTCTTATTTCTTGTAACAGTAAGATTTTCTTGAAGTGCCTGAATGATATCCTGAGCTGCTTTTAAATCATCTTCTAATTTGATATTTTTCAACTTCTCTGCATCATAGTCAGTAAGAGCTCCTTCAAGTTGCTTCATCAGATTTTCCATCTTTACCGGTGTCAAGATCTTCCTCAAGCTGTTAGGCTACTGAAAATAGAGGACCAAGCTCTGATACCAATTGTTAGGGTTCCCACAGATACTGAGAGGGGGGGGGGGTGAATCAGTATCTGACCGGTATTCAAATTTTCTTAAGATAAAACATGCAGAACATAAAGTAGTAGTGTACCGGTATGCAAGAATTAATGTAATAAAAAGAATAAAAAACATCCACATGAAAAGAACACCATAACACAAGATGTTTAACGAGGAAACCCGGTGTGGGAAAAACCTTGGTGGGATTTGTGACCCACAATATTCACTTACTAGCCAATAAGAGAATATTACTTACAATAGGGGCCTGCACATGCAGGAAGGCCAATTGCCTAGAGCACACTGCTCAGTGAGAAGTCACACTGACTTACAATAAGGATTAAACTAATCCAATGATCTGTACTGCTTTATAATAGCATCTCCAATGCCAGATTTAGTACCGGTTCTTGCTCTGTTCTTTACATATACCCTTAACCTATAATTCACACATTAGGTCTGTCTAACAATTTTCTTTATGCTCGCTTACCTATCCCCACAAATGTCTATAATGATCTTCTTTATATACAAGAGTCATTTTACAATTTGCCAAGTCGGCTTGCAATAATAATCAAAATATTACATATCAAAAATCCTGTCGGCCTTGGTGTCGGTATACATCTTTTCTTCTGTGCCGGTGCCAGTGCCGGTGTAAAGTGGTTTTGCTGATGCTGGTGCACTGTATTGCTTGAATAATGCTTTGCCGGTAGAATGTCTTGCCGGTGCCATAGGATTGCAAGGTTGCCATCAATGAAAAAACCTTCAATCACACACAATGTCTCATTGGAGTGTCCATATGCCAATAGGAAGTGGTGAGATTGCATGGATTACCTAAGAGCATAGTTTCAGACAGAGATACTAAGTTTGTTGGTTATTTTTGGAGAACACTTTGGAAAAAGATGAAGACATATTTGAAATTTAGTTCTACTTTTCACCCATAGACTGATGGATAGACATAAGTAGTAAGCTGGAGCTTGGGAAATTTGTTAAAATGCTTAGTTGGGGAAAAGACCAGAAGTTGTGATTTGATTCTCGCACAAGCAGAGTTTTCCTGCAATAATTCAGTGAACAAGAGTATCGGAAGAACACCTTTTGAGATTGTTATCGAAGCACACCCTAGAGGTATATCAGAATGAAGAGATGCTAGTAATGAAGACAAGTAGAGTGCAAAGGCAAAAGAATTTGCAGATCACATGAAGGCCTTGCATATTCAAGTTAACCAACATTTGGATGACATGAACAACAAGTATAAGGAGAAAGAAGATGACAAGACAAGACAAGACAAGACATAAGGAATTTAAAGTTGGTGATGAAGTGATGGTGTATCTGAGAAAAGAGAGATTTCCAGTTGGAACCTATAACAAGTTGCAGATGAGGAAGTTTGAGTATTTCACCTATATTCAAAATTGCAGATCTACATCAGTATCATGAACCAGAATTCAGTGAGGACAATATTGCAGACTTGAAGAAACAGTTGCCCCGAAAGGAGCTAGATCATATTGAAGATATTTTGGATAGTAGGATTGGGTGTAGCACCTGAAGTAGTCAGTATAAGGAGTATCTTGTGAAATGGATGGACACACCAGTTGAAGACTCATCTTGGATTTCTCAGGTAGAGGTAGAATGCCTTGGTTTTCCTCTAAACCCTACAAAATGAGAGACTCACTTTTTTTCAGCAACCTCGGATGTCTGTGTTAGACAGCTCAGATAACCAGAGGACAACTGAGAGGGGAGAGTGAATCACTTGTCACCAAGTTATAGAACTTTAAGCATTCAAAACTTTATTACTGAAACAAATAAACTCAATATTGGAATGCATAAACCAAATACTAAAATAATTGATACAACAATTAAACATAAACATAAATCATAGAATAGTTACTATCCATCCATAACACATGGCACCAAGATTTGTACATGGAAAACCCAGTAAAGAGAAAAACCACAGTGGGAAGCATACCCACAGACATATAATACGTTAGTAGTATGTGATTACAATATGAGGGTCCTACACATGTAGGAAGGCTAACAACCTAGAGTGCACTGCTCATCACAAAAAGGAGCCTCTCTGACTATAAAATAAATCCAGACTACAATCTAGAAAGAAGATTGAACTACAAAGATAACATCTCCTATGCTTGAGAACAATTTTGGTTAAGCTCAATACCGAAGGTCTTAAACCTCTCTTACCAACCCAATTAGATCACCTATGATCGACCAAAACCTCTGCATATGATTACAACATTATCCACACATAGATAATCCTATATCCCATTACCATGATCTACAAAGAGATCTTACATCATATTTATACCAACCCGAAACCTAAACAATTAGGTTGGCCACCTAAAAGATAATACAATAAGTTCATAACATAAACCTACAACCCAATGATCAACCAAGTTGTCTTAGGCCGAAAACAATATAACCAATCATTAAATCCTATCGGTAACGCATCAGGAACATCCTCCAACATGTTACATAAATCGGTCCATAACCTAGATAACATTGGGCCCAAAATAGGTTGCAATAAACTAAATCCAACACCTCTGATCAATAGTAACATGAGAAAGATAGCCAACAACATCCTGAAAGCCATCTAGAAGCCGCACCAACACCACTTATCATGTGCATCAAAATATCTTCAACAAACCTCTGTCGGTAAAACCCTTACCAATGACTAAAAGGCTTACTAGAATAAATGATAGCTCCTGAGTCATCAAATCCTGAACCAACTGATCATGATACGCATCTGAAAATCATGAATGACAGATCCAAATCAATTCCACAAATCAAAGCATACTGAAACATACCAGATCACTATCATAAACCAACCACTCTACTGGAACCAACCGGAAACCGGTAAACAACCAAAACTGTTGATGCTGCCATCAATGATAAAACATCAATGCAACACATAATCAATTCCTCCAAATTTCCAACAATCTCCCCCTATGTCATTGATGGCAACACTAGATGTGAAAAACATCCAAGTGCCAAGAAATGCCAAACAAATCCCCCCTATGGAAGACAACCAACAATCTCCCACAAAATGATATAGAAATGAAACTCTCAATCAAAATCCCCTAATGAATATATCTCTCCCTTATGTTTTTCACAAGAATAACTCTCCCCCTTTGACATTAATGCCAGAAATCTGACATAAACATCAAAGAAAAGACATAAATCCTCTTAATCTTATAGCTGACTACTCCCCCTGAGTAGTAGAACTACCACATCAATCCAGAGTGAATAGTAGCTCTATAAATGCATAGCGGACTGATGCCAATCAACATCACGCAGGTCTCTACCGAAGGGGCAGAAACCCCCAATTTGTCTCTGAAGTACTCAAATGATTCTTTAGGCAAAGATTTAGTGAAGATGTCTGCAATCTGCTCTTTAGTGTTCACATAAACCACTTTGACTTCATTTGCTTCCACCTTCTCCTTCAAAAAAGTTATACTTGATATATATGTGCTTTGTCTTAGAATGAAATACCAAATTCTTTGATATATCAATAGCAGCAGAGTTATCATAGTGAATAACTATTAGTTCATTGCAATCCACCTTTACATCCTTCAACATTTGCTTCATCTGTAGAACTTGTGTACAGTTAGTAGCAACAACAACATACTCAGCTTCAATAGTAGATAAAGATGTACATGATTGCTTTTTCTTGATCCATGAAACAAGTTTCTTTCCAAGAAAGAAAGCTCCACTAGATGTGCTCTTCCGATCATCAACATCTCTAGCCCAATCTTCATCTGTATATGCACTTAATGTAAAGTTAGAATTTTTAGGATACCACAAACCATATTCATTTGTTCCCTTCAAATACCTAAAAATCCTTTTCACCGCACTCTCATGATTTTGTCTAGGATCACTCTAATATCTTGATACAATACAAATTGCATTCATTATATCCGATCTATTATGAGTCAGATATAACAAACCTCTAATCATAGACTTGTACCTTGTAGGATTTACCGGTGTAGATGCATCTTTATTTATCAATTTCTCACTTGTAACCATAGGAGTACCAATCACATTAGAATTTTCCAACCCAAAATTCTTCAACGACTCTCTAGCATACTTAGTTTGACAGTTGAAAATACCTTTATCAGTTTGAGTAATCTACAACTCTAAGAAAAATTTCATCTCCCCAATCATAGACATCTCAAATTCATTCTTCATATTGTTATAGAATTCCATACACAACTTATCTTCACCTCCAAAAATGATATCATCAACAAAGACTTCAATAATTAATATGTCATCATCAGTGATCTTATAATATAAATTACGGTCAGTATTACCTTTAGTGAAATCATGCTTCAAAATATATTTATTAGGTCTTGCATACCAAGCTCTAGGGGCTTGTTTCAATCCATATAAAGCTTTCTTTAACCTGCAAACCATTTTTTTATCATCTGAAAGTGAAAATCCATCAGGTTGCTCAATATAAATGTCCTCTTCAAGATCTCTATTTAGAAATGTACACTTAACATCTATCTAATAAACCTTGTAGTTCTTATGTGCAGCATAAACAAGAAATAATCTCACAGCTTCAATCCTAGATACCGGTACAAAGGTTTCACCATAATCAATTCCTTCCTTCTGAGAATATCCTTTACAAACCAAGCTAGCTTTATTCCTCGCAACTTGTCCATCTTCATTTAATTTATTCCTAAAAACCCATTTAGTTCCAATAACATTCTTATTTTTAGGTTGGGGAACTAAAGTCCATGCGTTATTCTTTTCTATCTGATCTAGTTCTTCTTCCATAGCTTTCATCCAACATTTATCTTTACAGGATTCAATTAGTGATGTCGGTTCAACTTCAGAAATAAAACATACCTCATCAGCTACCAACCTTCTTGTCATCACTCATTTTCTTTTGTCTTCAATGATATGATCTTCTGAATGATTCAACCTTACATACCTAGGAGTATTCTGATTTTCTGCTCCTCTATTATGATCTTCAGTTACTGTTGAATTTTCTAATACTATCAGAGTAACCAACTCAACATTTTATTCCGGTATAGGTGCTACCAATTTAGTTATGATCATTTCCATTGTCGTTTCTCTCTCATAAGTTCTTATTTGACTTATGTTCTTCTCATCCACCTTGACATTTGTGCTCTCCACAATTCTCTGCAATCTTTTGTTATAACATCTTTATGATTTTCTTTCATTAGAATAACCAAGAAATATTCCTTCATCACATATAGGATCAAACTTTCCAGTGGAATCATCTCTTTTGATATAGCATTTACTACCAAAGATTCTAAAATACTCAACTGTCAGTGTATGAACAAACCATAACTCATAAGGTGTCTTACTGGTATCTCCTTTGATATGAACTCTTTTGAATGTGTATATCGTCGTGCTTACAACTTCTCTCTAGTAGATATGAGACAGATTATCTTTCATCATCATAGTTCTAGCTGCATCCAAGATAGTTATGTTCTTCCTTTCCACAACTCCATTCTGCTGAGGTGTTCGGGGTGCAGACAACTGTCTCCTTATCCTATTCTTCTCACAATAATTGTTAAATTCACTGGATGTGAATTCTCCACCCTAATCTAACCTTAAATATTTAATCTTCAATCATGTCTTTGTCTCAACTTTATCTTTAAAGATCTTAAACTTTTCAAATGCTTCAGACTTCTCCCTTATAAAAGCAATCCATATCATTCTTGAATAGTCATCAATGATTAGCATGAAATATCTATCACCCAACTTTTGATTCTAGCAGGACCACACAAATCAGTATGAATAAGATCAAGAACATCATTAGATTTATTTTGTATACTCTTAAAAGAAATTCTTACTTGCTTTCCCATTTGACATTCCTTACATACCGAATTATAGGGCTTTACAATCTTAGGTATATCTCTAACTGCCTTAGTAGAATTAATCTTCATAATGCAATCAAAATTCACATGACACAACCTCTCATTCCATAGCCAAATCTCATCAATTTGTGCAATCAAACATGTTTTCTCATCAGAGGTCAAATGAAATACATTACCTTTAGTCTGTGTACCGGTTGCAATCTCCAATCCAGATCTGTTGATAATCTTGCATTTCCCATCCTTGAACTATAACTGAAATCCCTTATCCACCAACTATCCTACACTCAAAAGATTATGCCTTAAGCCTTCAACATAATAAACATTACCATTTTTATGCTTACCATCCAATGATATTGTTCATCTTCCCTTGATCATGCATGCTTTCTCAACTCCAAATCTAACCAGACCACCATAAAATTCTTGCATAGATAAGAATTTCCTTTTATCTCCAGTCATATGATGTGAACATCCACTGTCAATTACCCATTCATCCTTGTCTTTAATTTTAGCAGCAAGGACCTTCTCTTTAGGTACCAAATCATCTTCCTTGATAGCAAGAAATACCCATTCCTTTCCATTGTTGGATCCACTAGTTGAATCTTGTGTCGGTTCATCAATAGAATCAGTCACACCTTCCTCATCTGCAAAGTAGCATGATTTGTCTTTGATCCTCCTATACTTATGCTTGTTTTGATAATCATGGTTAGGCCTAAAAGATCTTCTAACTCTTTCTTAAAATCTTGAATTCCTTTTAGGACATCTAGATGCAAAATGACCTATCTTATTACATGTAAAATATTTAAAAGGTGGTTTTCCTTCATACTTACTTCCTGCTAGTCCTTTAGGTACTCTTCTAGTAAATAAGGTGTCAAGTTGCTCAAACTCTTCATATTTTTTCTTCATGTCCTCTAGTTCCTTCACATATAAAGCTTTCCAATCACTCTTGCAGGTAGATGATGTAGATGCATGAATAGAAGGTTCAAATTTAACAACTCCAGAAGGTCCAAATTCCTCAAGCTCAAAAGTAGATAATTTCCCAACCAAGGTATCCCTATTAACAGAGGTGTTTGGCATAGTTCTTAGCTCATCATTTGTAGTAGCCTTCATCTTATAAGTTGGTGGCAAAGCTCTCAATAATTTGGAAACTATTTCATCTTCGCTCAGAGATCCACCACAACATTGGATTCCCAAAACAATCTCATTAACTCTCTCCATAAAAGCAGTAATCCTTTCATCTTCTTCCATATTCAGGTTCTCATACCTCACCCGGTAACCATCAAGTTTAGCGATTTTAATATTAGGGTCACCTTCATTCAAAGTCTCCAATTTGTCCCATATAGCCTTTGCAATTGATTTATCAGTTAGTCCCATTATTTGTTGATCAGAAAGTGCACACAAAAGGGCTTCTCTATCTCTACAATCGTTCTAAAGCTCCTTATCCAGGTCTGTTGGAGGAGCATTTCTAGATGTTGGATTAAATTTTGTTACACCTTTTTCATTGATCTCCCAAATTTCATTTCCAAGACATCTTAGATGAGTCTCCATTTGAATCTTCCATACCCTATAATTTGTTCCATCAAGCCTAGGAATTTCTCTCCGGAAAACAGTTGTAGATGTATTTGATGTACTTGAACTGCTAGATGCCATAGGATCTTCCTCAAGAGGTTAAGCTTCTTCAGAGAGGAACAATATTTGATACCAATTGTTAGACAACTCAGATAACCAGAGGACAACTGAGAGTGGGGGGGTGAATCAGTTGTCACCAGATTATAGAACTTTAAGCATTCAAAACCTTATTACCAAAATACATAAACTGAATACCGGAATGCATAAACCAAATACTAGAATAACTGATATAGGAATTAAACAATGGGTATAAATATGTAGGTTACAAAATCTACTCGCCCTATCCAAGTATTAAACACCAAACCCTCAACTCTACTTATGATCACTAGGCCTAACACATAAATATGTTAGACTAATTTTGCCTTAAAAGTGCTCCAAACCCCACTTCTTTCAAAAATGCTTGAAAACCCTTCTAGAGTACCCCTATCCATTCCATTACACCAATTTTTTCAACTCACAAAGGTGGAATGGAGGTTTTATTCACATTTTTCTCTTCAAACCCTTGGAACTAGGGTTTCTGGACAGTTTTCAGAAAAACACCTACAAAATGCTCAAACATTTATGAAAATGAAAGAAACCAGTGCGAAACGAAAGAAGACTCAGAGAAATTTCAAATGAATCTAGTATGAGAGTGGAACTCATCCGTACATGCACGTGATTGACGCTGCAACAAAGCAAAAAACAAAGGAAAATGTAGGAAAATGAATTTTGTTTTATTGCTTCTCTTCACAAATTCATCCAAGAACAACCTCCTTGAGTTTTTTGAGGCATATTTATATGTTTCATCTATCAACCAACTTGGGAACCAATGTTCATAATCAAATTTTGAATTTATGATCATTGGTTCTTTCCAATACAACCTAAACACCTAAAATGTGACATTATATCTTTGCAATAGTTTGACATTATGAACAAAATTGAACCATTGGTCCCTACATGACTCCAAACTATACAAATAGGTACAAAGAGGTCAAATAGACCTTGGTACATGATTAAACATCATTGGGAGTATATTGACAACTTTTTCTTCCCCATGAAAACATTCATAATTTCTTAACAATTTTGCACAATGGACCCACAAGGGTTTCCTACTACATTGATTGACTCCAAACCATTACAAAATGTGCCTTATGGAGGAATTAAAGGTACTGGGTGCCCCTAAACCATACATCCAGAGAGAGAAGAATCTCAAGTTCCATTTGAGATCAATTCTTGCACTGAGATTTCATGCTTTTTTATGGCATCTTCAGACATCCATGTGGCATCTTTAGGAGGTAAACTGTTCTACTTGTTAAGATATTCATTGTAAACCTTGTTCTTTGTTCTTTTCACTTATTTGGTGTCCAAGATTTCTTCAAGATTTATTGGTTGAATAGGAGATAAAACTTTCATCCAATCTGCATCAACATCAACACCTGCACCTGCATCCACAAATCCCTTGAAGAGGTAAAGACCAACAACATTAAATATTGGCGAGATGGCTATCCCAGGGGGTAACTCTACTGCATAAGCATTTTGTCCAAACTTGTGGACCACCTTGCAAGGTCCAATCTTCTTCATCATATGCTTGGTGTGTTTTCCCTTAGGCAACCTCTCTTTTCTCAAGTGTGAAAGCGCCATGTCTCCAACCTTGAACTGAACATCCTTCTTACTCAAATCTACCTTCTCCATGTACCTTTCCACACTCTTTTGAAGAGTTTCTTTCACTTTTTGATGGATATCATTAATTGCTATTGCAAAATCCTCTCCTTGTGCACTCCTCCTTTCCATTCCTTTCATACCCCTCAACTCATATACAACCCTTGGGATCATACCATACACAACCTCAAAATGAATACTTCCTATGCTCTAGTTAATAGAATCATTATAAGAATATTCTTCTTGGGGAAGTATGAGATCCCATGATTGATGATGCTCTTTGGTGAGGCACCTCAAGAACTTTCCCAATTACCTATTGACAACCTCAGTTTGCCCATCTGTTTGTGGATGATAGGCAGAATTGAATGTCAAATTTGTTCCCTACTTTTTCCACAAGGTCCTCTAAAAATGACCTATCAACTTGGAATCTCTATCAGACACAATAGTCAAAGGAAGTCCATGAATCCTTACAATCTCTTTGAAAAAATAAACCATCTATGTGAGATGCATCATTTGTAGTTCTACAAGGAATGAAATGTGTCATCTTACTGAATTTATCAACAACAAGATACACACTGTCATACCCTCTTTGTGTCTTGGGAAGACCCAAAATAAAGTCCATGCTAATAGACTCCCATGGGCAGTTAGGTACTGGAAAGGGCTGATAAAGACCTGCATTAGAACTTGATCCTTTGGCTCTTTGACACACCCCACAACTCTATACAAACCTTTTAACATCAACATTCATCTTTGGCCAATGATAAAATATCTTGACCTGCTCCAAAGTCTTATCATGTCCAAAATGTCCACCTAGACTCCCACAATGATTCTCTTTGATCAAATTTGCTCTCGTAGAGCATTTTGGCACACAAAATTGAGCACCCTTGAATAAAAAACCATCTTGCAACACAAAATCAGAATTCACTGTGAAAAGCACCTTGTGACTGATTGCAAACAACAAAAGCATCTCAAAAGTCATCATCATCTTGATACATACCTCTCAATCCATCCACCCCTACACTTTGGAGTTGTATCTCTTGTACTGACATGGCTCTCCTACTTATAGCATCAACAACCTTGTTTGCTTGACCCTTCTTATGCTTGAGTGTGAAGGTATATGCCTACAACTATTCAACCCATTTCATGTGCCTAAGACTCAACTTGTCTTGGTTGTTCAAAAAACTTAATGCATGATTATATGTGAAGACAATGAACTCCATTCGCAAGAGATAGTTTCTCCATCTCCTTAGGGCATGCACTAATGCATAAAGTTCCAAATCATATGATGAGTACTTTATTTTGGCCTTATTTAGTTTTTCACTAAAGAAAGGCATCGGTCTGCCTTCTTGGTTCAAGACTGATCCAACTGCAAAACCACTAACATCACATTCCATCGTGAAGAACTTGTTGAAGTCAGGCAATGCAAGTATGGGTTGTTGGGCCACCCTTTTCTTCAAATATTCAAATCTCTTCTTTGCTGCATCAGTCCATTGGAACTTATTCTATTTGTTTCCCTTGATGGTATCAATGATAAGAGAGAAAATATGGCTAAAATTCTTTACAAACTTTCTATAGAAGCTAGCAAGACCATGGAAGCTTCTCATCTCTCCTACTATCCTTGGAGATGGTCAATTGAATATTGCCTCTACTTTGGTGGGATCCATCTTCAATGAACCCTTGGAGTTCAAAAAGCCAATATATACTAGCTCCTCCTTCATGAACGCACACTTCTTGAGGTTCACCAGCAACTTCTCTTCATTCAACTTCTTCAAGACCATGTCAACGGGCATCAAGTGTTCCTCTTTGGACCTACTAAAAACAAGAATGTCATCCAAATAAACAACCACAAATTTACCTATGAAAGGCTTCAACACCTCATTCATCAACCTCATAAATATGTTTGGTTCATTGGAGAGCCCAAATGGCATACAAATCCATTCATACAAGCCTTCATTTGTCTTGAAAGCAGTTTTCCATTCATCTCCCTCCTTGATCCTAATCTAATGGTAGCCACTCTTAAGGTCTATTTTTGAGAAGTAGCATGCCCCTCCAAGATAATCCATCAAATCTTTCATTCTTAGAATAGGAAACTGTTGGCATTTTTTATGTTTATGTTGTGATTGTCATTGATGGACACACACTTGCATTAAGATCCCCTTTATATGTATGAGCTAGAGCTCAACTGGTATCTATTCCAACCGGTATGTTGTATTCTAGTCTTTAGACTATTGGTGATTTTGCAGAATGTGTTTCCTGGTCTAAAGTGGCATGTCGACCCCAAGCAGTTCGTAGATCTCAAGCGGTATGAGGGAGCAAAGCGGCATAACACATTCTTACCAGTCTTTATTTTTGTCAAACCAACAACCGGTATTTTGTATGAACTGGTAATACTCTGTGATGAGTTACCAATCGGCATTTTGTGATAAGTTACCAATCCACCGATTGCTTGATGATGCTGACACATTGATGGTGTTTTTTGTGTCGTGTTACTAAGTATGTCTAGATTCATTGAACTTGGGAAATTGTAATGTAATCCTATTGGACTAACATGAAATCAGATTCCTTTAAAAGGACATCATGTCTAGGGTTTTTGAGTTGTTGCTGAAAAGGGTTTATGTTGTGCTAGGGTTTAAGGTGGTTGATGAGTTGTTGTAAAGAGTGATCTTATCTGAGAAGATTAGGTTGTAACTAAGTGAGACATAGAGAAGACTGAAGTAATGTTGGAATGCATTAGCTGCGAGCTATACTAGATCTAACCAAGCAGTCTGTGCTATTAGATAGATCAAATAATTGTTGATTACTCACATCTTTGACAAGTCTGTAGCCCTTAACCGGGTAGGCCAAAAAAGACTTTTGTAAAATCCTCTAATAAGGTGGTTCACCTCTGTGAATCTAAAATCCTCTAGAAAGGTAGTCTTTAATCGGACTTATCTCCTAACAGAGATTGAGATTCCTAACAGGATCTCTTCTGGTGAAGAACATTGTAAGACCTTAACTGGTCTGGTTTCTATTCTGCAGATAGTAACTTGTGAGTTCCATCTCACCGTGGTTTTTCCCATTTGGGTTTCCATGTCAAATATCTTGTGTTATGGTTGTATTGCTTTTGTGGGTGAATGTTTTATTTGCATTTTGGTTTGCATGTGTGGTAACTGGTCTGTCTGTTAAACTATTTTACCGGTTTATCTTCAGACTGTTTAAGTGTTTTAGTGCAGTGATTTTTGGCATACTAATTCACCCCCCCCTCTTAGTATTCATCAGTTGGTATCAGAGCCTACCTTTCTATAAGTTTAACCACTTGGAAAGAGATATGGGGGAATACACCTTGAGGGAACTTACTCAACGGCTCACTCAGTCTGAGCAAGCCTATGATGATCTTATGGTCAAATACAAGGCATCTCAAGCAAAAAGGAGAGAACATGCAGAAAAGCTGATGGAGCTATCTGAAAATAGTTTTGCAGATGAAGCAGATATGGAAGCCATGATAGCAGAAGTAAATAAGTTGAATGAATCAAACTCCAACCTGAGAAAGGAGTTGGAAGGATTGACTATCCGGTTTAGTCAAGAGCTTGAGAACCAGAGGAAAGCTAAAGATCTGGTGAAGGACAGAGTTCATGAGATCTCCAAGTTGAAACAAGAGATTACTGCACTGACTGCTCGCCTTCATGAGAGCAAAATGGAAAAAGAAGGAGTACAAGATGAACTGAACATAGCCATCTCTGAAAATGCAAGCCTAATGGAGACAAATACTGCTATTTCCAAAGAACTCTTTGAGTCAAAGGAAATACTTGCTAAGTTCAACAAAAGTACTGTCACGCTAGAGCAAAAGCTTGAGTCATCTAGACTAGTAAAGAATACCAATGGACTTGGTTTCTCTGGACATGAGGAAGGAGAATCCTCAGGAACGAATGTTGAAGCATCAAAGAAGCAACCGACATTCAAAGGAAAAGGTAAGCAAAAATTCAAACCTGTTTGCTTTAATTGTCTTAAAGAAGGACACACTGCCAATGTATGTAGCAGCAAAGCCTACAATAATTTTCCTTACTTTATTAACAATGTACCTAGATCCAATAAGTTCAATGGTGATTGTTATGCATGAAACAAGTTTGGGCATAGAGCATTTGAATGCAGGTCTGTGATGAATAACACTGGAAGATATCCTCAAAGGACCCAAGGAATTGGTCATGAACCTTTTGTGAACTGGAACAACAACCAGTTTAATGTCTTCAATCATCAGTCAAGAAGTGGTGGCCATCAAGTAGCAACCGGATGGAGAGAAAATTGTATGATCTGTCATGGTCATGGTCACACTGCTGCAACATGCAGAAGGAAGAATGGAAACATGAACAATGGACCTTGGAGAGCACCTGGATTGGTTTGCTACCACTGCAACAAACCAGGTCACATTGCAAGATTCTGCAGAAGCAGAAAGAGTATATCTGATGATATACTGGTCACTCTAGAAGGAGAGATTAATGTTGAAATAGTTCAAGCGGACATGAAAAAAACCTGGAGGAAGAAACCAACAATGTTGGAAGAGGAACTGGTTTCTGCACCTAGTGTGGAAATATCGGAACTGGCAAACTAAGCCTCAAAAGGCTTAGGGGGAGCAAACAACAAAATGTTTTTGAACCCCCGCTTCAAACCGGTAAAAGACCTTAACCGATATGTGATACCTGTCGCATGGCAGAAGACTGGAAATGGTAAAAAGGCATATTAGGGTTTACACCCTAGAATAGGAGCATTAATGGTTGTAGGTGAGAGACATGTATAAAAGCATTTTTCAAATCATTTCTCACTATCTATTTTCGAGCGAAGAAAATTTTTTCAAAGAGAAAAGCGAAGAATAGGCGATTTGAGCTGAGATTTCAAGAAATTGACAAGTCTTGAAGGAGATTCAAATTCAGTTTGCAAACGGTCAAGTGGAGAACACAAAGCGGTGATTCGGCAACCGACGAAGTGTGGAGTGTAGGAGAATCAGAAAGCCCTAAATTTGTGTTTTAAAGGTATTCCTCAAGTTCTTAAAATATTCTACAATGGCTTCCGCATCTCATACCAGTTCTAGTACATCCATTGAGTCTGAAAGTTTCATTCAAAGGAAGTCAAAGTATAATGCCCTATCACAAGTTCCGGCTGGAGTGATAGTGGAAGAGGGAATTTCTGACTATATTGACTGCAAGATTGAAGACCTAGGGTTTCTAGCCATCCACTCTCCACTAGGTCTGTTTTGTGGAAAGGACAAGAAAATCAAACCGGAATATAGTATCTTAGAGAAGAAGAAACTCCATAATGTAGTATACTTTCTGGAAGACTTTACAGAGGATCATATTAGGATCATTTTGAGCAAAGTCCATGGTGACAAGATGTACCTGGAAAGGACACATGATATCATGCCTCAGGCAATTCATGTAGTCACCGATTTCTGCAACATAGGGGAAGTGCCAGCCCTAAGAACGGTAAGCAAAACTAAAATGGCCAAGCTCACCAGTTCAACAAGCGATTCACGAGGCATGACAGTCAACTCCATCAAGGATGATCTTGTTAAGTATGCCTACATGTTGATAGGCTACAGAACATTCTCTGCCAGTAGAATTAACTCTGTATCTTCTGCAGTGGTAAATGCTGCTTACCGGATGATTAAAGAGGATGCATCATTTGACCTGTGCACTGGTATGCAGAGGCAACTCCTGTCTAATCTGAAGTCGATTAAACAAGATAATGCACTGAGATTCAAGTTCAGACAACTATTGATTGGGTTGTTCTTCTATTTCCAAGGCTACTTTCCTGGAGTAGGAGATGTCCAGTGGTCTCCTGACCAACCGGTAACCAAGCAGATCAAGGAAAGCATTCAAGCTATCGGAACCGGTTACCCTGATGTGTTGAACAAATATTTTGATGAGTTCAGACGGAAGATGAGCCAAAGGATGAGGATCTCAGGTGATATTGTTAAGAAATATGAAGATGACATCTGTTTCACCATCCAGGTGGACAAATGCTTAATGGAGGTTGTTGAGCCTAGAATGGAAGAAGTGGAGCCAATGGGCTATGAGGTGATGTACGATATGTTGGAAGGGTATGCCTCAACCCTTATTGCCTTACCTCTTGATCCCAAGGCAAAGAGGACCGGAACCTATCTGGAAAGGATTGCACCAGTCGAGGAACCCTCTGTTAAGAAAGGAAAAGAACTGACAACAAAGAAAGCAAAGGCAGTGCCTGCAGCATCGACACCGGCTACTACTGCAACTCCAAGAGTGACCAAGCGGTCACCTGCAAGGAAGAAACCGAAAGTGGCACTGGCAAAAGTCTTTGAAAGAAAAAGGAAGACTAAGTCAAATGAACCGGACTCTGAAGAGACTGAGTTTGATGAAATGCCAAAGAAGGCTAGACAGACGAAGAAGATGAAGAAGAATGAACCAGCAGCGTCTGCACCGGTAAATATTGATATCTCCTCATATAAACCTTTGACACATTGTCAAAGAATAATAAAGAATATTAGGAGAAAATTACTTCATGATTTAATAGATTATTATGATGATTTTAGTGATGAGGAGAAAGAAGTACTACAGGAAATTATTATTTATTTGTGTAAGAATGACTGGTCACCATCAGAGATTAAATCTTAGACACCAGATTCATTATATAAGGCATTAGATAATAAATGGTGCATTGCCATAGAAAAAGAACACGAGATTAGGGAGAAAGTCTTTGCATAGTACTTTCCCGACCTCTCAAACTCAGAATTATTTGATGTCTTGGACCAAAATAAAGGACTCTTCTTCACAAGGAGAAGAAGACTCTGGCTGTTAGAGGGAAGAATTGATGATGTTGAAAAGGACACTCATCAGCATATGAATCATGCTATTCAATCTCACAAAGCACGTATGGCCAACCTGCAAGCAGAAAAAGAACTAGTTATATCCAAACCAGATGAAGTTTTTGATGTAGAAGGAAACCCGGTTGAAGAACCAATCGACACTATTGATGTCGATGCCCTAGACATAGAAGATGTCACTTAGGACATACCTTCTGAGGGAACAGAACAGGTGCAACAGGCCGAACAGGGCTATGAGCAAGCCGAGGACAGACAGGAAGCGGCTGAGGAACAGGCAGAGAAGAAGAAGAGGGATGAAGATGAGAAAAAGCAGAAAGAGGAAGAGAAAAGAAAAGAGGAAGAGGAGAAAAGAAAAGATGGAGAGAAAAAGAAGCAAGAAGATGAGAGGAAAAAGAAAGAAGAAGAGGATAAGGAAGAAAAGAAGAAGAAGGAAGAGGAAGATAAAGAAAAGGAAAAGCGGAAGGAAGAAGAAAAGAAGAAGAGGGAAGAGGAAGAGAAAGAAGAGGAGAAGAGGAAGGAAGCTGAGAAGAAAAAGAAAGAAGAAGAAGACAAGGAACAAGAAAAGAAGAAGGAAGTAGAGAAAAAGAAGAAGGAAGAAGAAGACAAGTCAGCGGAGAAAAGCAAAGAGGACAAGGCAGCGGAAGCGATGAAGAGCACACAAATGGAGACTCTGAAGGCAATTGAGAGTCAAGCCAAACTGTCTGATATCTCCAGTCCTATCAATCTCCAGTCTGCAAGTGAGTCGAAGCTAATGCAGAGTATCAAGGTTGCTCAAGAGCGCCTTGAAATCATTCGAAGGAAAAAGGAGCAAGATATAATTCAAGCGGCTGTAGACACCCTTACCAGTTTGATCCCCGGTACCAATCTTCCCAACACTAAATCATCACTAGCACAGCTTAAGCTACTATGTACTGTAGTGGATGATCAGGTGCAGAGCCTGGAAGAAGCAGCCGAGGCAAATGTCAAGAAAGAGCATCAAAGGGCTCTTAACATTGCTCTGGTGAAGAAGTTGAATGAACTCCGATCTAAACTGCTGAAAGACCAAAAGGATATAAGGGATGCTTTGGATGAGGGAAATCTGCTAATAAGCAAAATCTGTCAATCCCATCTATTCTACGATGATGTGTTAGCCCAGAAGCAAAAGCTTCAAATGGACTTATAGTCTTAATTAAGCACATTTAAGCCACCTTATGATTCTTTTGCAACTTATGGGCAAACCGTTCACCGGTTTCAGATCCAGTCAGCCAAAATGGAGCAAGAAATCAGTACACGGTCTAGAGATTTGGAGGAGCTACAACTGGTTTTACTTCCACGTCTGCAAATTCTTCAGAAGTGTTATCTAAACTTGGATGCCTTGACAGTTACGCAGGAGATGAGCACAGTTGATGCCATGGAAGAACAGGTATCCCAGATGCAAACAGAGAAAGAAGTGGCCACCTCCCTACTTGAGTCCTAGTGTCTATCAATGAAACAATTTTTGCAGGACTATAAATTGGTTTTTGACAAGTATTATTCCTTATTGTCATAAACTTTTATTATTTTAATATCAAATGGAAACAGGGTTGTTCAGCGGTACTTTGTCATTGTTGGCAAAGGGGGAGAAGTACTCTGTCTATATGCAAAATTTCTATACATTGTATTGATTAAGGGATAGTGTATATGCTTAGGGGGAGCAATTTTGTTAATGGCATGTTTTTGTTGTAAAATACTTAGATGTCAAAATTTTATTTTCCTAAGTGTTGCCATCAATGCCAAAGGGGGAGATTGTTGGCATTTTTGATGTTTATGTTGTGATTGTCATTGATGGACACACACTTGCATTAAGATCTCCTTTATATGTATGAGCTAGAGCTCAACTGATATCTATTCCAATCGGTATGTTGTATTCTAGTCTTTAGACTATTGGTGATTTTGCAGAATGTGTTTCCCGGTCTGAAGCGGCATGTCGACCCCAAGCGGTTCGTAGATCTCAAGCGGTACAAGGGAGCAAAGCGGCATAGCACATTCTTACCAGTATTCATTTTTGTCAAACCAGCAACCGGTATTTTGTATGAACTGGTAATACTCTGTG
This sequence comes from Cryptomeria japonica, assembly GCF_030272615.1. Taxonomy (NCBI): domain Eukaryota; kingdom Viridiplantae; phylum Streptophyta; class Pinopsida; order Cupressales; family Cupressaceae; genus Cryptomeria; species Cryptomeria japonica. The sequence goes on along the minus strand of NC_081407.1, from coordinate 66,693,752 downwards.
ATGAGTTACCAATCCACCAATTGTTTGACGATGTCGACACACTGACGGTGCTTTTTGTGTCATGTTACTGAGTATGTCTAGATTCATTGAACCTAGGAAATTGTAATGTAATCCTATTGGACCGACATGAAATCAGATTCCTTTAAAAGGACATCATGTCTAGGGTTTTTGAGTTGTTGCTGAAAAGGGTTTATGTTGTGCTAGGGTTTAAGGTGGTTGATGAGTTGTTGTAAAGAGCGATCTTATCTGAGAAGATCAGGTTGTAACTAAGTGAGAGATAGAGAAGATTGAAGTAATGCTAGAATGCATTAGCTGTGAGCTATACTGGATCTAACCAAGCAGTCTGTGCTATTAGATAGATCAAATACTTGTTGATTACTCATATCTTTGACAAGTTGTAGCCCTTAACCAGGTAGGCCCAAAAAGCCTTTTGTAAAATCCTCTAACAAGGTGGTTCACCTCTGTGAATCTAAAATCCTCTAGCAAGGTAGTCTTTAATCGGACTTATCTCCTAACAGAGATTGAGATTCCTAACAGGATCTGTTCTGGTGAAGAACATTGTAAGACCTTAACCGGTCTAGTTTCTATTCTGTAGATAGTAACTTGTGAGTTCCATCTCATTGTGGTTTTTCCCATTTGGGTTTCCACGCCAAATATCTTGTGTTATGGTCGTATTGCTTTTGTGGGTGAATCCTTTATTTGCATTTTGGTTTGCATGTGTGGTAACCGGTCTATCTGTTAAACTGTTTTATCGGTTTATCTTCGGACTGTTTAAGTGTTTTAGTGCAGTGATTTTTGGCATACTAATTCACCCCCCCCTCTTAGTATTCATCAGAAACTAGTACCTTATTGTGATTTTATTGATTCCCCTTGAATCAGTGTATAATCTACAATCTCCATTCTTCTTAGGTGCCAAAATAGTGGGCACAAAACAGGGGCTCAAACTCTCTCTTATGAGTCCTTTATCCTACAATTCTTGAATTTTATTCCTTGTCTCCTCATTTTTCTAGGGTGTCATCTTATATGTTTCCTTTTTGGGAAAACTTTCACCAAGTATGAGATCAATGTGATGACTCACATCCCTTATAGGGAATAAAGAACTAGGGAGGTCCTTTACAACTGTCTTTATACTTGTTCAATAGAGTTTGAACTTCCTTTGGAACATCATCAACATATGCTACTATCAAAACTGATTTATGTCTAATCATGATGGAATATCCTTGTCCATTCTCTTCATTCAATGTCTTCAAGAACTCCTTCTCCCCAACCATTATAACACTAGACCCAATTTTCTTTTCCACTCCTTCATCTTGTAGTGGAGTCAATGTGAAATAAGCTCCGTCATTTTATATCACATAAGTGTTCTTGTGTCCATCATGTTTGTCCCTCCTTTCATATTGCCAAGGTCTTCGTAAGAGCATATGACAACAATCTATGGGAAGGATATCACACAAAATTTTGTCTTTGTAGCCTCCAATGTTGAATTCTACCCATGCTTGTTAATTTACCAAGACTTGTTGTCCCTTGTTTATCCATTGCACCTTGTAGGGAGTGGAATGGGAAATTATCTTCAAGTTAAATTTCTCTACCATCTTTAAAGACACCAAATTATCAGTAGGACCTGAGTCTATAACAACTCTAGATACATACCTTTCCATGAGACTTTGAAGTGGCTCTAAATAGTTGTTTTCTTTGTGGAGGCTCTTGGACTATGGTTACTTTTATGAGTATCCTCCTCATCATCAAAGATTCACCTACTTCTAGGGAAGCATGTTGAACAAAGTTCCACCATGTGAGTGTTTCCCCCTTCACCTTTGTCTTTGCCAATTTGACCTTTTGTTCTTTCGGTACCTATTTGTATTCAAAGTAGTTGTCTAGGGCGTCAATCCAATCTAACACTTCAACATTATTCATCTTCCCGCTATATATGGGTAAATCCATTTTGAGATGAAGTTGGTCCCCTTTCATAGCCTTCAACATGCTCAAAAAACTTCTTTCATCTAGACCCATCTCTGGCTCATTGGATCTCTATTGAGGGCCTTCATTCTCACCCTCATTCTCTCCCTCATGGTCACTTTCTTCCTCAGTGACACCTCCTCTTCTTAGGATTTCTTTTATGGCTACTAATCTTGTTAGGCGCAATATGGAAAGCTAATGTACTGAGAGGGGAGGGGTGAATCAGTACTTCAAATCCTTTTATCAAAAATATCTTTATTGTTATGCATAAACCAAAAACTGTTGTAACATAACATAAAGCTAAAACGAATAAGTAACAATCATACATGATTCACTCCATAACACATATATTTTGGTTACACAGAAACTCTTGGTTAGAGAGAAAAACTGCAGTGGGGATGGAACCCACAACTTCACTACTGCAATAATAAAGAGTGCTCGGTTAGAGCTACATATTTAGCTATTTCTGATAGATTACCTTGTTAGGAGTAACAAGATCCATTAGATCTACCTTGCTAAAGGATTTTACAACACTATATAAATGTTGCACCTAGTTCGAGGATTTACAATTTATAGACTTGATTAGAGTCTTTTACCCTGTTAAAGGTTTCTCTTACAACTTCAAAATATTACAATAAGACTTTACAAATATCTGCAACTTTACATCTGAAATGTTGTAGCAGATCCTATGTGCTCAAAATAAGATTACCTTGCCTATAGCATACCTCGGTAACTCATAAAGTAACTCCGTAAACCCTTCTGTTTACTCTGTTCTTTTACTGTTCTCTGATAACCTTCTTGGTGACCTCCGTGTCTCTGTAACAGTCATAATACTCTGTGATTTCTCATGTATCACATAAGTTTTGCTTCATACACATATGCACACACATTTCTCTCATTCACATATATCTCTAACCCTAAATTCATGTTGTATTAATAGATTTCTTATGTTAGTGATCTGATTCATTGCTTCGATCTTACAAACATGATTTCTCAAATGAATAACCATGCAAAATATTTCATTGGTTAGATGACCTCAAAATTATACAAAATCTATATGTGCAATTTCCAATGCAATAACGGTTCCATGTGCCTCGATCTTGTAACACATTTTCATGTGTGTGTCTAGGTTCAATGAATCTGGTAACACGTTTCACTCGGTGTATATCAACTTGATGTATTATCTTTACTGCTCGGTAGACATGAAATAACACTAGGTAGACAGCTCGGTGTATACTGCGTTCTGTGACTGCTTTCTTCTGTAACTGACTAGACTGTTCATACCAACTTCTCTGTGTGTACCAATTGCATGATTCAATAATGCTAACTGACTAGAATATATAGAATGACTTTGGATATAAAACTAATGGCAATTTGATAAGTAGTAACAATCTCCCCTTTTGACATTAGTTGAGATGTTTGACAAAACTACTTTCAAAGTCATTACTCAAAAATCTGTGTACTTTACAAAATTTGACTAAACATACAGTATATACATTAGTCAATAAAATAGTATAACCAAATATACTCCCCTTATCAATATGTTGTTCAAAACTCTGATTATGTGTGCTCGGCGATCAATACTCTGTAATCACCGTTCTTTCCTTTGTTCACTACTCGGTTCACTGCTCTTGGATACTCTGCTTATTCTGCTCAGTATACTCCCCCTGTATACTATACTTTGGTTGTTTGATACTTTGAATACTATACACTCCCCCTGTGTACTTTGATGCTATATATACTCTGATGATATACTCCCCCTTTTTGACAAACATCAAAATTTAGTTACCATTTGGAGGTGGCAACTGATCAAAAATGGATTTGTACTTTGTCTTGGCTTCGGTGAGAGCGATAGAGAGTGCATCCTTTACACTGTCCATTAAAGAATTATGTGCATTAATATCAACCAATAATGAAATTAAGCCATCTAAAGTGCTTCCCTCTTGTGTAGTAGAGAGGTAAGTGGCTCAGTTTAGCTATTCTTGAACGGATGAAAGATGAGGAAGGAATAATGTTTGAAGTGTCATTATGTCCATCCTGATCTTGTGCTCTCCATTCCTCAGTTCCAATTGTTGAGCCATGAGCTGTTGTAGCTTAGTATAAAAATTCTGAACTGAATTGGGCTTGGGGGTCAACTTATTTGAGAGATTGGTGATCTCTTTCTCAATTGCTTCTATTTTATTCTTAATGTCCTTAAGGAATAAAGAAAATGTGCAGAGTTTCTGAAATAATGAAAGAATGTGCTTGAGTTGAGGGGACAACTCAGCAATAAATTTGACAAGTTTTACCTTGCCAACAGCAATGGATTTCTGTACTTCCTCTATCATTTTAGCAGTTAGCTCCTTGTCTTTTAGTTTGCTCAAGTATTTGGATGCATCTACTCCAGATGTCTCAATCTGATTTAGGAGTTCATCCAATTGAATATGGATGGCTGCATCAGTTGATATTGTAGCTGAAGGTAGCATATCTAATAGTAAGGTCTTTACCTTCTGAAGTACTTTATTCTTCTTTTGTATGGCTAGTTGCTTCTCCTGTTCAGCCTTTTCTTTGCACAGTTCACCAAATTCAGTGAGTGCTTGCCCTTTCAATTTGGAGATGTCTACATTGGGCAACACTATCGATTTTGATAAATCAATTTTGAAACTATGCTTTTTCAACTTCTTTTCTTTACCTTTCACCGGGTGAACCACTACAATAGCTTGAGAGGCTTGAGGACCCTTGGTAGGTTGCTCGGTAGAGACAACACTTTTGTCAGTTTCTTTAGCCTCGGTAGTGTCCTTCGGTGTCTTGGTGCTTGGTGTCTCAGTTGTAACATTTTCTGTGCTAGAAGGTGCTTGAGAGGTTTGTTCTTGTGAAGTACCTTCTGTTGTAGACTTTTGACCTTCGGTGCCTTCACCTGTATCCTGAGGAGCTTCGGTTGTAGTAGGTTGATTGATCAGTGGGTAAGGCTGAACTTGTTCCAAAATAGATTCACTGGAGACAAGTTTTGCATAAGCATTGCCTTCTATCATTTCTTGTCCAGGTGCCTCTGCATCCATGATATCTTCATCTATTTGAATGGTGTCAGCAAGGTCTTGCTCAGTGACATTAGGCTCTTGGTCGGTGACATCGACTATTTCCACTGTAGATTGTTCACCAGCATTCTTTCTTCAAAATATGTCCTTCCATTGCTCTTTTGTTTCCTTTTCCACTTCTATATATAGGCCATTCATCAATTTCAAGGCCTTTTGTTTTACTGTAAATTGTGTTTGGCTATTTGTCAGATGTTCTTTTATTTCATCAACTGACATATCAGGAAAGAGATGCACCAGACTTCTTTCTCTGATTTGTTTCTCTGAGTCTAGGGCATATTGCCATCTGGTTTCAATATGTGCATATAATTCCTTAGGAATAGAATTACATACTTCTAATGGGACCACTCAGAATTTTAGAAGTGTGCAAATGACAGCTTCTTCAATTTGCCTCTTTTCATCAGCAGATCTGGATTCATATTTAACAAATCTGAATCCACCAAATCCACCATATTCCTTCAGATTTTTACAAACAATTTCTACACTATGTACATCTACCTTCTTTCTTTTCACAATCTGAAATTTATTTGCATCTTCAGATTCGGTATCACTCGACTCTTTTGGAAAAATGAGTCTCCAAGTAGATTTCTTGTAAGTTCTAGTTACCTTAGGAATGACAACAGTCTTTTGTTTCTTACTCGGTGATGCAGCAGATGCCCTTGTGTTAGGTCTCTTTGTTGGTAGGGCCACTGAAGTGTCCTGTTTCTTTCTCTTCAACACTTTTCCCTTAGGCAATTTGGTGCTAAGTGTTATGGCTGCTTCTTGGGCTTCTGTCTCCTCTTCAGTGATGGCTAGAACTCCTTTGACAGGTGTGGAGGAAGACTCTTCTCCAAATTTCTCAGATAATGCCTTAATCATCTTTGATGCCTTTCTTGTAGCTTTGGGTACTACAATACTCATCTTTACTTTTTCTTTCACCTCTTCATAGGTTCCATACCTCAGCTCGGTAGCATGCCTTGGTAGTGTCAGAAATGCATCGATTTTTTGTTGTGTGATATCAAAATCAATCTCGTAACCCATAGGTGACAAAGATTGAGTCCTCAGTTCCACAACATTCACATAACAGTAATCAGTGTCGACCTCAAAACATATTTCATCTTTGTATTTTTCTACTAGCTATGGTGGAATCTGGTACCTGTTATGCATTTTCTCTTGGAACTTGCTAAAGTAATCATCCATTATATCATTAAAGTTATCACCTAACTTCTTGATGAAGTCATTGATCTGATGGGTGATTGGTCGGTGTAGTTCCCAAACAACTTTACCGACTGTTGGAAAAAACTTCTCAAAGTAGAAAAACATACATACAAGTAGTGATCCAAATTTTAGAGTATTTGCCGAGTTGTTCTTCTTCGACTTCCTGATTGTGTTCAGATTTTCAAACAAGTTCTTCAACAATACTTCACACAAGTCAATTTTCATGCCTTTCTTAACAATTTTGTATGCTGAGTCCACTGTTGCATAGGGTACACTATTTTCCCTTGCCGATTGGAAGAAACAGTAACCAATTACTCTAATGGCAAATTTGAGTTCAGGATCAGTCACATTGTTCAACTTCAGACCTCTGCAATCAGATTCTACTCCAGTCAAACTGATCAATTCCTTTTGTGATATCATTTTCTGTGCTCGGGCATGATCATAGATAGGATAATCGGTGATCAGATGAATGATTTCTTTAGTGATCTTAAACGGTTGCTCTTGTAGCCACATGAAGTCATCATGCACTTGGCTTAGTACAAACTTGACCCACTGGGGTTTGAACACACGAGGATAGGTTAGGGCTTCAGTCAATCCCTTGATTTTGATGTGCTCATACTTGCTATCCATTTTACCATCTGTGCACAATTCATCATATGCATCTTTGATCTCAACATGACCGAGTTCTTCAACACGACATTTTGTGAAGAATCTCACATCCTCGACTAACAAGACTCGATCTGGGATGAGTGAAAAGGCAGTTTTGTCATCCGGTTCAGACGCAATTTGGGAGTCAAAGAATATTTTAGTGAGGGCTTCTCTACATTCTTGACAACAATGGGGTCTTGGATCTTAGGTGCCATTTTGATTTCAGATAAAAATTGACACAGGAACCTTAGGGTTTGAGAACTTAACAAACGGCAAACGCTTCACACTCAGCAAATAATAACAACTTAATGAGTTTGGTAAACCAGCTTAGCAATGCGATGAGATTTGATGTAAATACCTTAGATTTTTCTTTGAAGATGGTTTGATCGCCTTGATTCGCTCTGCTCTGCTTCTCGAAAACTTGGTGAATGAAAATGACCACGAAAATACCTTTAAGTACTCAAAAATACCTTATCGGGCTTCGTGCAAGTTAGGTCAAAGACATTAAATGCACTCGGTTCACTTAACTTTCTTTCCCTTTTTTTTGTGCTTTAACCGAGTAACCAAATTTCCTTCATATACTGACTTGATAGGCTTCTTGAATTCACCGTCTTGACAGATTTCCTATAAAGTGCTCCAAAAGACTTTGATAGAATTTCAAACTTACTACTACATCTTACTATGCAGATTTTGAATTCAGTACATACTAAAATAGGAACCGTTTAAGATATAACCTTGTGAGAATGCAGTCCCTTCATACCTTTACCAATTAATTTGGAGTGGGAGCACCTAACTCGGTAGGTAAGGTGCTTTCTTTATTTGACACAATTTCCTTCTTTCTCCAAATCATCTTTAATTTCTCTTTTATTTCCTCAGTGTTTTCTCTAGGTTGATCTCTGCAATCTCTAGCCAAGTGTCCAACTTTGTGACAATGAAAACATGCCATACCAGGATTTCTCCATGATCTTCGGTTATTCATTCCAAACCTTATAAAGAAGTTGGCACTTATATGTCCATATCTTCCACAACATTCACACCATATCCTTGTATTATAATCCCATGGTACTGCAGAATATTATTGGTAAGGATCTATGTGAGTTCGGTAACCTCTAGTATTTGCTCGGTGTGCAGACCACATGTGGTTCTTTTGCTTAAACCAACACTTCTCGGTACTATGTCCATATCTATTGCAGTTTTTACAAAACCCTTTGAATTTTGCCTTCTGATAATTGTTAACAGACTTTTTCCTACATTGATTAGATGTGTGACCATATTTATTGCAATTGTAACAATAACCATTGGTCTTAGTGGTATTCGGTTGCTTACCTTTTCTGATTTGACACATGTTGGTAGTATGACCTTGATTTCCACAGTAGTTGCAAATAGGCTTCTTTCTTTTGATGTTCTTCTTGATTCCAGCTTGCTTTGATGATTCTCCTTTCTCGGTAGTGCAGATTCCCTTCTCGGTAGAGTCTTTTCCTTTGTAACCAAGTCCTCCTTCTTTGTAGGGTCCTCTATTCAGTTTCTCATCCAACATCTTTGATGCTTCATAAATATTCTTTAGTGTTTCCTTGGATTTCTTCTCTATTTCAAGTTCATTTCTCAACCTTGATACTTCAAGTTTCAATGCTTGATTCTCATCATCTTTCAGATTTGCTTCATGATGTGCATAACCTAGCTGATCTGTCATATTTTGTTGAATCCTAGTCAACCTTATGATTTCATCATCCTTATCAGATACTAAAGCTTCAAGTTGTTGTTTCTCTCTTTCTAGATCTCTTACTTTGTCCTCGGTTGTCCTCAATGCATCAAGATTTTCAGTCATCTGTGTGCTGAAATGTTCATGTTCTCTTTTCATTGCTTTTAGTTGACCAGCCGGTGCTTTGTTCTTTTCTTTCAATTGTCCAATCATTTCTTTAGTCTCTTCAGACATATTGTTCTCAGATGATGTCTCAATTTGTTCCACTAACTCTTGAGAGTCCTGCAAATCATCAGATAATCTTCTTCTCACTTTCAGAGATTTTTGCATTTGCCTTTGCATGTCTGCAATCACTTGATTAGCATGATCTAATTCTTCTTGCATATACACAATCCTCAGAGATTGTTTGTAGCCTTCCATTGATAAGATCTTTCTCTTTAGGCAATTAAACCCTTTTCCAAGATTCAAGCTCTGATACCAATTGTTAGGCCCAATATGGAAAGCTAATGTACTGAGAGGGGAGGGGTGAATTAGTACTTCAAATCCTTTTATCAACAATATCTTTACTATTATGCATAAACCAAAAACTTCTATAACATAATATAAAGCTAAAACGAATAAGTAACAATCATACATGATTCACTCCATAACACATATATTTTGGTTATGCAGAAACTCTTGGTTAGAGAGAAAAACTGCGATGGGGATGGCACCCACAACTTCACTACTGCAATAATAAAGAGTGCTCGGTTAGAGCTACATATTTAGTTATTTCTGATAGCTTACCCTTTTAGGAGTAACAAGATTTGTTAGATCTACCTTGCTAAAGGATTTTACAACACTATATAAATGTTGCACCTGGTTAGAGGATTTACAATTTATAGACTTGATTAGAGTCTTTTACCCTGTTAAAGGTTTCTCTTACAACTTCAAAATATTACAATAAGACTTTACAAATATCTGCAACTTTACATCTGAAACGCTGTAGCAGATTCTATGTGCTCAAAATAAGATTACCTTGCCTATAGCATACCTCAGTAACTCATAAAGTAACTCGGTAAACCTTTCTGTTTACTCTGTTCTTTGACTGTTCTCTGATAACCTTCTCGGTGACCTTTGTGTCTCTGTAACAGTCATAATACTCTGTGATTTCTCATGTATCACTTAAGTCTTGCTTCATACACATATGCACACACATTTCTCTCATTCACATATATCTCTAACCCTAAATTCATGTTGTATAAATAAATTTCTTATGTCGGTGATCTGATTCATTGCTTCGATCTTACAAACATGATTTATCGAATGAATAACCATGCAAAATATTTCATTGGTTAGATGACCTTAAAATTATACAAAATCTATATGTGCAATTTCCAATGCAATAACGGTTCTATGTGCCTCGCTCTTGTAACACGCTTTCATGTGTGTGTTCAGGTTCAATGAATCTGGTAACACGTTTTACTCGGTGTATATCAACTCAGTGTATTATCTTTACTGCTTGGTAGACATGAAATAACACTCGATAGACAGCTCGGTGTATACTGTGTTATGTGACTGCTTTCTTCTATAACCGACTAGACTGTTCATACCGACTTCTCTGTGTGTACCGACTGCATGATTCAGTAATGCTAACCGACTAGAATATATAGAATGACTTTGGATATAAAACTAATGGCAATTTGATAAGTAGTAACAAATCTTGCTAGGACCCCATCATGAGATTCCTTCATTGTTCTCATTTCTCTGCTTAGGATTGTATTGCCCTTGGGAGGTATCTTGCCCTTTCACCTTTACGACCACTTCTTCACACTACCACCTTTCTTTCACTTCCTCAATCAGAACCTATTCTCTAATACCACTTGATACAGATTAGGTCACCAAATTCAAAAAAATACAAGAATCAATCACCCACAAAGGTACATGTTGTTGGCAAATTGGAGGAATTGATTATGTGTTGCATTTATGTTTTTTCATTGATGGCAACAACGACTATTTTGGTTGTTTACCAGTTTTCAGCAGGTTCTGGTAGAGTGGTTGGATTATGATATTGATCTGGTATGCTTTGGTTTGTGGAATTGGTTTGGATATATCATTCATCCTATTCATATGTTTATCATGATCAGTTGGTTTTAGATTTGTTGACTCAGGAGCTATCACTTGTTCTAGTAAGCCTTTTGGTCACCGATAAGGGTTTTACCGACAGATCTTTGTTGAAAATATTTTAATGCATGTGATAAGTGGTGTTGGCATGGCTTACAGATGGCTTTCGGGATGCTGATGGTTATCTTGTTCGTTTTCCTAATGATCGGTGGTGTTGGATTTGGGTTCGGACCTAATGCTATCTTCTTTGGCTATGTTATGGAACGGTTTATGTAACATGTTGGTGGATGATCTCGATGTGTTTCCAGTTGGGTTTATTGATTGGATTATGTTGTTTTGGTCTTAGGCTGAATTGGTTTATCATTGGATTGTGGATTTATGTTATGAATTTATTGTATTATCTTTTAGGTGGCTGACCTAATTGTTTAGGTCACAGGTTGGTATAAATATGATGCAAGATCTCTTTGTATATCATGGGCATATTCATGGGTTTTTGGGATATAGGATTATTTGTGTGTGAATAAGGTTGTAATAATATGCAAAGGTTTTGGTTGATCATAGGCGATTGAATTGGGTTGGTGAAAGAGGTTTAATATCTTCGGTATTGAGCTTAACCGGAACTGTATTCAAGCATAGGAGATGTTATTCTTGCAGTTCACTCTTCTTTCTAGATTGTAGTCTGGATTTATTTTGTAGTCAGTGAGGCTCCTTTTGTGATGAGCAGTGCACTCTAGGTTATTGGCCTTCCTGCATGTGCAGGCTCCTCATTTTGTAATCACATACTTACTACAGAAGTATTATCTGACTCTGGGTAGGCTTCCCACCATGGTTTTTCCCTTTACCAGGTTTTCCACGTACAAATTTGGGTGTTATCTTTTGTGGATGGTTGGTAAATTTTATGTGGATTATATTTGTGCTTAACTATTATATCTATTATTCTGGTATTTGGTTTATGTATTTCGGTAATAAGGTTTTAATGCTTAAAGTTCTATAATCTGTTAACAACTGATTCACCCACCCCTTCTCAGTTGTTCACTGATTAGGTGAGCTATCTAACAATTGGTATTAGAGCTTGGTCCTCTCTGCAGAAGCTCAACCGCTTCAGGAAGATCCTATGGCATCAAATAGTTCAAGTTCATCTGCAATTATTTTCTAGAGAGAAATTCCTAGGCTTAATGGAACAAATTATAGAGTATGGAAGATTCAGATGGAGAGTCATATGAGATGTCTTAGTAAGGAGATTTGGGAGATCACTAAGAAAGGATATATACCTCATAATCCGACATCTAGAAATCCTGCTACAACAGGCTTGGATAAGGACATTGAAAATGATTGTAGAGATAGAGAATCCCTTTTGTGTGCACTTTCTAATCAGCAAATTATGGGACTAACCGACAAATCAACTGCAAAGGCTATATGGGATAAATTGGAGACTCTAAATGAAGGTGACCCTGCTGTTAAAATTGCTAAACTTGATGGTTATGGGGTGAGATATGAGAACCTAAAGATGGAAGAAGATGAAAGGATTACTGCTTTTATGGAGAGAGTTAATGAAATTGTTTTGGGGATTCAGTGTTGTGGTGGATCTCTGAGCGAAGATGAAATAATTTCTAAAGTATTGAGAGCTTTGCCACCAGCTTATCAAATGAAGGATACTACAATTAATGAGTTGAGAACAATGGAAAACACCTATGTTAATAGGGATACCTAGGTTGGTCCAATAATGTTCTTGACTTAATTCATATTGATTTATGTGGGCAAGAACTAGAAGTTTACAAGGAGATAGGTATTTTATGCTAATCACTGATGACTATTCTAGAATGTGTTGGGTTACATTTCTCAGGGAGAAATCATAAGCTTTTGGGAAATTCAAACTATTCAAGGTGATGGTAGAGAATGAAACTGGTAAGAAAATCAAATGTTTGAGATCAGATCAAGGAGGTGAATTCACATCTAAGGAATTTAATACATTTTGTGAAGTGAATGGAATTAAAAGACAGTTATCAGCACCTCGGACACCCCAGCAGAATGGAGTTGTGGAAAGAAAGAACAAAACTATTTTGGATGCAGCTAGAAGTATGTTATCTGAAGCAAATCTAACTCATGTGTATTGGAGAGAAGCAATCAATACAGTTGTTTACACATTCAACAGAGTTCACATCAAAGGTGAAACCGGTAAGGCCCCTCATGAACTATGGTTTGCTAATACTCCTACTCTTAAATATTTTAGAATATTTGGAAGTAAATGCTAAATTAGAAGAGATGAGTATATTGGCAAATTTGATCCTAGAAGTGATGAAGGAATATTTATTGGTTATTCATCTAAGAGAAAGGCATATAGATGTTTTAATAAGAGATTGCAGAAAATCATTGAAAGTGCAAATGTGAAGGTTGATGAACAATTTAGAGATAATTCAAGGTATATGGACTCTGAACCGACAATAGAGATAATATCAAATGAACCTACAATGAGTACACTGGTATAGAATGTTGATCCAGTCACACCAGAATCATCTGAGAATTCTATAGTGACTGAGGAACAACAACAAGTAAAAACACCCCGGTATGTAAGATTGAATCACTTTGAAAATCAGATAATTCAGAACAAGTATCAAGGAGTTATGACTAGAGGAAGACTGGCAAATGAAGAGGTATGTCTTATTTCTCAAATTGAACCAGCATCAGTTAATGAGGCATGTAAAGATAAACACTGGATTAAAGCTATGGAAGATGAATTGGAACAAATTGAAAAGAATAACACATGGACATTAATTCCCCGGCCTAAAGACAAAAATGTAATTGGAACTAAATGGGTATTCAGAAATAAACTCAATGAAGATGGTAAGGTAATCAAAAATAAAGCAATATTAGTGTGTAAGGGATATTCACAGAAAGAAGGAATTGATTATAATGAAACCTTTGCACCGGTAGCTAGAATTGAGGCAATCAGATTATTCTTAGCTTTTGCAGCACACAAGAACTATAAAGTATATCAAATGGATGTTAAATGTGCATTTCTAAATGGTGATCTTGAAGAAGAAGATTACATTGAACAACCCGATGGATTTTCATTAACAAATGACAAAGATATGGTTTGCAGGTTAAGGAAAGATTTATATGGACTAAAGCGAGCTCCTAGAGCTTGGTATGCTAGATTGGACAAATAACCTTTTGAAGATTGGTTTCACTAAAGGTAATATTGACAACAATCTATATTACAAAGTAACTAATGATGACATCTTGGTTATAGAAGTTTTTGTTGATGATATAATCCTTGGAGGAGAAAATGAATTGTGTGAAGACTTTTCTAATAAGATGCAGGAAGAATTTGAAATGTCTATGATTGGAGAGATAAAATTGTTTTTTAGGATTGCAGATCTCACAGACTGATAAGGTATATTCATAAATCAATCAAAGTACTTGAAGGAATTACTAAAGAAATTTGGCATGGAAAACGCTAAACTGGTAAGCACACCTATGACTACAACTGATAAACTATCATTAAGGGATGAATCAACACTTGTTAATCCAACTAGGTACAAGTCTATGATAGGAGGTTTACTATATTTGACACAAACCGGACCTGATATTATGAATGCAATATGTATTGTTTCAATATTTCAGAGTAATCCTAAAGAAAATCATGAATCAACAGTGAAAAGGATCTTCCAGTATCTACAAGGAACTACAAATCTTGGTTTATGGTATCCTAAAGATGAAAATTTTGATTTATGTGCATACACAGATGCAAATTGGGCAGGAGATGTAGATGACAGAAAAAGCACCACTGGTGGAGCATTCTTTCTTGGTAGCAGATTAATCTATTGGTTGAGCAAGAAACAAAGTTGCACATCTTTACCAACAATAGAATCAGAATATGTTGCAGCAACAACAAACTGTACAAAGGTATTATGGATTAAGCATATGTTGAAGGACATAAAGGTAAAATGAAAGGAACCTACTATGATAATATGACAACAATTGATATATCAAATAATCTGGTATTTCACTCAAAAACTAAACATGTTTCTATCAAATTCAATTTTCTGAAAGAGAATGTTGAAGCAAAAGAAGTGAAATTGGTTTATGTGAATATTAAAGAGAAGATTGCAGATATCTTTACTAAACCTTTGCCTAAGGAAACTTTTGAATATCTTAGGGAGCAGCTTGGAGTTATACCCTCACCGGTAGAAACTTAGATAGTGGAGCATGGCATTAGACTGATAGAATTAACAAAGAAATCTTTTTTCCGGCTTTGATGAAGGAGAGCTACTTCTCAGGGGGGGTAGATTAAATAAATGTGGTTATAACAATTGGTATTTGGTTTTGTATTGCTTTGGCATTTGATGTCAAAGGGGGAGAGATGTCTATGGAAAAACACATTATGTTCTGGGGAGAGATTGTTCAATACGGGAGAGATTGTTACTCTCTGTATCTGTATTTTGATTATCTCTTTGGGAGATTGTTGGTTTTTGGTTTTTGGCATTTCTGCTTTGGCACTTAGATGGTTTTTCCATCTTGTTTTTCCATCAATGCTAAAGGGGGAGATTGTTGGTATTATGGATGTGTTGCATTGGTTTTTTCATTGATGTCAACACTTGAGAAACACTTGGAGATCTTTGGTTATGTTCACCGACATGTTCAGTGACTTATGCACAGTCAGCAGTGTTTGGTTCACCGACAGGTTATATTGTTCACCGGAACTGAGGATGATCTGTTATCATCTGGAGATTACTTGGTTATGTCGAAGACATTGTTTGGACACTTGGTTTTGGTGATTTGGTCGTTCATCCAATCGGGTTTACATATTTGTTGTTACCAGCAAAGAGGTCTAGGATATGCACTGGCAAGCATATCTATTCTAGATCAGCACGACACATCATGAAGATGATTCATTATTATTGTAAATGCATTAAACCGACATGATGCATCACATATTGATTCATTTGTACTTGATTTTATTGTCATATCTTTTAGTGAGCCGACCTACTCATTTGGTCTTAGGTTTTGGTATAAATGTAAGATCTCATTTGTGAGATTGTAATAAGTATAGTGGAAGAGGAATATAATAAGGTATATGCGAATATAAGAAGAGCTATACATGCATACATCATTCAAGATTGAAGGAAGGTTTGAAGAAGGTAAATCAGAGCTTAACCGGTATTGAATCCAGCATATGAAGATGCTATTTTGAGCAGTACATTATCATTGGATTTAACCATCCAATTGTAGTCAATGTGACTCCTGCTTTGTGATTGAGCAGTGAGCTCTAGGCAGTTGGCCTTTCTGCATGTGCAGACCCCATTTGTACACACATACTATCTATAGTAGTATCATCTGATTGTGGGTAAGGTTTCCCACCGTGGTTTTTCCTTTTACAGGGTTTCCACGTACAAATAATTGTGTCATGTGTTGTGTATGTTATTTCTCTTTATGTTTCATGCATTAAACTTTACCGGTATTGCAATTAACTGTTAAACTATCTACCGGCATTAAAGTTTGGTTTACCGGTATTATGCACTAAGTTTGGTTAAGTTAGTTTTGGTTTGAAATTAATAGACTTGACTGATTCACCCCCCCTCCTCTCAGTTGCCTCTGGGACCTAACAGTTAAGAGTAACCTCGGTAGAGGATTTCAAACCCAAACTAATGGATCACTTGGTTAGAGGATTTATCCAATGAAGCTTGTTAGAGCTTAGCCAGTTAGGGGATTTGATTGTTGTAGTGATTAAAAAACAACAGGTCGTGTGATCTAGAAGTAGCACATCTTGCATTAATAGATCCTCTTTTGCTCACTCAAAACTGCATCACCGACATACTCTGCAACGCCTTCAGTAAATCACAACAACTTAACACTTCTATCTTGCGTCATAAAAATAGTTCATCATAATGTCATTATATAGACATTAGATTTCATGTCGGCTCAGGAATCACATCACAATTTCCTAGGTGCATTGTATATCGACAATCTAACATAACTCATCATAGATTGTCGCCAAATTTGTCAGTTAGGGATAACTCATCACGACCAGTGATAACTCATCACACAATCAGTGAAACAGTTGGAACACTGATACCGGTTAAGAGTTAACCACTTCCAACTCATAGACCAATTGTCCTCCAATTGCTTCTTTGATGATCTCCATTGAATCTCCAAGCTGGTGTCATGCCATTCCTGCATATACCGGTTGTCTATATATACCAGTTAGACACCCTCAAAACCATTTGAACTTTACTATACATATAATACTGGTTTTGCAATACAAAGACTTAGGAGTAATATTGGTTTGTCTTAACTAAGATGACTAAGACAATGTGAACATATGTGTGTGTATACATGTGCCATCAATGACATCGCATGAAGTCATCCATTACAATCATCATCAAGCCAACAATCTCCCCTTTTGGCATTGATGGCAACACTTAGAAAATTTTACAACTTTACAACTAAGTGTGCTTACAAAAAAAAAATGTACAAACATATTTCTACTCCCCCTTAACAATACATACAAAATTTTCACAACACATACATATTTCTACTCCCCCTTTGACAACAATGCCAAATTGATAAGTAAAATCCATATATATTATATCAAAAGTTGCATCAAAAACTACATATACAAAAAGATAAGAGTTATTTGTGGCAACACCTTCAACATAGTTATTTGTGGCATGAATGATTCCACCAGTATAGCTATCCACAATAGTCCCCATGCAAGAACGAATGATCCCACCGCCACCAACAACCCCAAGATTTCCCTAGGCTACCCCATCAAAGTTTAGCTTAAGATAGTCTAGCCCAGGGAGAATCCATTTAGTCCTGAGCTGTGTCATTTTCTTGGATTCATTAAAATTTGAAAAACTATGGAGAAGGAACCCATTCTTTGCTAGAGAAACTTCAAACTTGGTTAGTGGGCAAGTGGGATAGGTCCAATGAGAGACAAAGATGTTTTCTAATAATAGTTTTTGGAAAACCACAAAAACCTTATCTAGTGACTTTTCTTCCCCTTTGAGAATTTGATTGTTCCTTTCTTTCCAAAGACACTAAGAAAGGTGGGGGGTAATTTGTTTCCAAAGTTCCATAAGGGGATGATGATTGGAGGGGCTTATTCAATCATCAACAAGGGAGGGTAGAGAAAAAATGAAGCATCACCATGTCTAGAACTTATGGAAGATAAGGCCCCATAGATTGTAAGAAAAAATACAATGGAGTGATAAGTGGGGGATTGTTTCCTCATCCTGTTTATAGAGGAAACAACGATTAGGGAGATGAAATCCTTGTTTGATGAGAATATCTTGCATGAGGATTGTATAATGCATAGTGGTCCACCAAAAGAAATTGATTTTGGGAATGAGATGAGGATTCTAAATTTTTCACCAAAACTCGTTATGATTGTCATCTTCAATCAACAAATTGTAAGCAAATTTGATGGAGAAATTCCCTTTAGGATTCATGACTCAAGATAAGAAATCCTCTTAAGGGAAGAGCAGGAGCCTAAAGGATTTAATTTCAACTTAAAGAAGAGAAGCAACCCCGAGCAGTTTCTCTTAGCGTTGATAGCACAAGCACATATCCCGCCATAGGTTACCTTGGGAGAGGTAGTCCACAACAAAGAGAAAGCAGTCAATAGCATGTTTGTTGAGATCCTTATAGGTATGGTGCTCCACCAATGGTTGTCCAATTAGCCATTTACCTTTCCAAAACTGAATTAGTCATCCATTCCCCACCTACCATTTAAGATCCAAGGAGATAAGCCTTCAGGCCTTGATTATATTATTACATATCTTGGATCCACTAGGGAACCCTGTCATAGTTAGGAATCTATAGAATTTTTCATAAGTGAGGTATTTGGCACCCATAATAGTACTCTATCCCTTGCATCCAATAATGATATTCCACCCAAGTTTAGCCATCAAGGATTTGTTAAGGTGAGCAATTCTTCTTATCTGAGGCCTCCTAGGATCTTTGGGAGACAAACTTTGTTTCCATTAACTAGGATCATTCTAGCTTTTTCTTTAGTATCAGGCCATAGGAAGGTCCTCTATATTTTTTCAAACTTCTCAACAATATTTAGAAGAATCTTGAATAGGGTTAGGAAGTAAACAAGAATGTCTTGGAGGGAGGTCACCAAGAGCTATAGTTTCCCATCATTTTTGAGTAGTTTTTCCTTCCATCCAACTAACAATTAATATTGGAGGGAAATATGTTACTATCAATTTTATTCTTAGTTTATGCACAATTTGCACAAATTGACCAGTGTTTTTCTTTCAATATTATGACATGCATTCTTTATGGACACATATCGTGCATCAAGTATGAAGGGAGCACATACTTATCCTAGTACATTTTATTATATACTTTAGAAAATCTATATCATTTTTAATATTGTTATTTCTTTCATTTTTAGTTTGGCATGCTTGTTCATTTAGATTTACATGCACAACAAAGTGGGGGAAAATGTAGATGAGAAAAGTGCATAATTTAAATTATTGTCTTTTATCACCTTTTTTTGTGTGCATATCATAAATGCATAGTTTAGCATCTAATTTCACTCTTTTTGAACACTAGTTGAACACAAACATAAACCCAATTATTGGCTTGTTTCTAAAGGCTTTTTCCTCCTTTGACCTAGTTATACATTCAATTTAGTCTCTTGGATAGTACCACAATCATAATATAATCCTCCAATTTCAAATTTCAAATGTTTTTCTTCTAAGGCCAATAATCCCATAATATAACTATTACTCCTTAAATGTGTGTCAATTTTTTTTTATTTGTGTGTCTAAGGCTCGTCTTTAAGACATCATCTTAGGTCATTTTTTTTTATCATTGATAGAACATTACATAATTACCCATTAACATTAGCCTCAACTATGGTTTTAATTTATTTAATAGCTAGTCTTAATTCTTCAACATCTTCCAACTTTCTCTATTTTTTCTATATTTTGATTACTTCAAATCAACCTTATGTTCTAACTACCATCAAGGAAGTCAAGCATTTCTTATATAGCTCTATTTTTACATCTTAATGACAGATCACAAAGTGTGATATGAATTGCTAATGCAAATAAATCTCATGTAGTTGAAGCTAAAATAACACTCACTTACCATCAATGAAGTCAAAACATATTTATCTTTGTTAACAACAAGTCTTAAATTGCTTCTTAGCGCTATCTTTTTTCAAAAGAAGAAAGCCATAATAACTAACAATTTATACAAATCTTGAAGCTGAACAAAATTTAAGACACACAAAAATTAGAATTCATTTATCACAAATATCTTAATACAAGTATTCTACTTCCAAAATCTTTTTCCATCATCTCAATATATCAAAGCAACTTGCATAACAGCATATAAAATTTTAGATAAGTCCTAATTGTATTACAACATTTCAATTAATCTTTCCTTTTAAAATTATTCTCTTAATTATTATAAATCTATCTTTAACCACTATTATTGATTTATCATTTAAAGAAGAGTTCTACTTTAATTCTGAATGAGGGACATTTGGAGGGTAGTGATAAAGGTAGATTGAAAATGTCATGTAAAACAATGGTTTCATTGCCATGGCCGGCCAATAGGCACAACTACAAGTACATATAATTCCTGAAATTCCATTGAAAGGACTTCTCATCTTAGATTTATATGGTTAAATAGGGATTTTTCAAACAGTCAAATAAATATTCCCCATTCTTTCCAATCATTAAAGGATATGCTACAAATCTTTTTTAAGTAACGGTCGGGGAGGGGAAGCGGTGTTTTCGGGCGAGTGGACGGTTGGGATGAAGCGAGCGGTTAAAGCAGCACAAGAAAAGGCGGCGGCTTTTTGGTATCCTATGCACGCACTTTAAGCCGCTCCAACGCTCTTTTACACGGATGGATACCTATTAAGCTACTCACTCCCCTTCAATTTGGATGGGGTGCTACATATTGCCTTTCTCTCAGATTTGAAAAGATTTGAAAAGAGAAAAAGATCATTTTCTTAAATGAAAAGTTTATATAGTGAATTATAACAATTTGATTAAGCATAGGGGAAGTGTTCTAGTAGTTGTAGCTAATTTGGAATAGTACATCAGATTGTGATGATTTTTATTTTTGTCTCCACATGCAACTTAACTACTTATAGCTATTGTTTTGACTTTTGGGTAGTAACAATGCATGTTGTGAGATCCGTTGCGTTCCGGTTATTGGAACATGGATGATAAATGTGCTCTTCCTCTATATCTAAATCAAAAGGTCATCTTCAATGGAAATGGAGGGTTTGAATCTTGGTGGATGGAAATGTAAATGTAAATGAATATGGATCCTTTTATAGTCCAAAATATCAAACAATTTGGTGCTACAAATGAAGCATACATACCCTACCCTATGCAAGATTTGAACTTCTAACTTCTCTTTTAAGAGTACAAATTATCTATCATTAGATCAACTTAGGATGGCTTTTTTAATTATAGATCATCATCCTCACCAATTGTACTCAATCAATTGAGCTACAACCCTTTGATTATATAGTTAAATTTGAAAGGGGATAATAGATCACATCTTATTATAAATAGGTTAAGTTGGAATTAAAATAAATAGATGATTCTATAAACATAGAAAACGAATCATATACAAGCAGACATCAACTCATGAATTAAAGAGAAATAAAATAAAAGGATAACAAAAAGGATAACATAAGATTGTAGATTGATTGTTAATTAGGTTAAGTTTGAATTAAATTAAATAAATGGTTTCAAAAAATAGAATATATACATAAACATAGAAAAATGATCTAATAAAAGAAATAGACATTAAGTTACCAATTAAATAAGAAAAAAAATATAATTAAAAAATAACATCAAATTTAAACAAATTAATATAAAATACCTTCATCCCTAATATAATAAAAAGATATTAAATTTGACAAATAATTATTTTATTTATTTATTTATTATGTGTTTATATAATTACTTGTATAATTAAATATGAGTAGAGACTATCTTTTTATCTCATGATATATTTGTTCACAATTTGTTAGTGTTGATTTTTCTTTATAGAAGCATTCATCAAAATGAGTTAGAGCAAATTGTTAGCTCTTAATGGGAAGTCTTATTCATCTATCCACTAATATCTTTTTGATAAAAGTATTTTATGATAATAACAAATAAATATTTTGACGTAGATTGTATTAAGATAAAAATAAATGAGTATTTTGATAATATTATTATTTAATTTTTTAAAAATAAATAATATTAATTAATGTGTAGGAGTGTCATGTGATGGTAAAGTTTGGGAGTGGTGGTGAAAATGAATTTTGATCAAGTTTTTAAAGCAAATTTTAGTAAGGTTGGGGAGGTTAGGTGGTATACGATTACAATGGTAGCTTTGTGTTGAGTAGCTTCATTTTTAAGGTGATCAAACAAATAATTATGTAGGATGGATAATATTTTATGCTATTCTCAAATTTACCTTCAAATCAAGTTTTTGCAATATGGATGTTGAAAGAAACTTGTAGATAGTTATCAATACAGTGATAAATAGACATTACTTAAATTAAAAATCAAATATAATTTTAGAAATTCAATACTAGACTTGAAATTGGGAACCTCTCACATCTCTAATTGCTATTATATTCAAATATTTAAAATAAAGTGTTGGAGTGTGTGCCCGACCAACATGCTTTATTGCATGACTTTATAATAATATGAAATAAGGATGTTAATGATGGTGTAAATATTACCCTCTTGTAAAGGAGGATAGGTCATCATAAGAATGAGGATGCATGATCATCAATAATGACTCTTTAAGATGGGGAATGATATTATGATTGATTCAAGTGATTGAAGGTTTCTTTCGCAAGGTGGTTTGGGATGTTATTGTTAGTAATGTTGGGTGAAGTATTTCTAGTTATTATTATGTTGTTTGTAATTTATGTTATGTGCACTTGGCATCTATGTTTTGGTGTGGGTGATAGGTATTGATGTTTTTTCAAGAATGCCTTATTTTTTATAGGTATTAGGCATGGGTTGAATATTCCATAGATCTACTCATGTAGGGACATATCTTGGATCATTAATTGAAAAGAATGCTTCACTTTGACCTAAGGTGGCTAATTTGTAGCTAGAAAAGGATATTATAGATGAGGAGGGATTGGTCAACACATTGTGTGCTTCCAATCACATGTTATGATTCATATAAAATGTATGGAAAAACACTCCAAGGTTATGGTGAATGATGGTGTTCATGGAAATATTAGTTAGGATGAAGGAAAACGATGCATAAGTTGATATTTATAATATTTAAAAAATAACTATACAAAATGAGAGTGTTTCCTTTGAGAATTTAATTCCCCAAAAGATGATATTTAATGCCATGCATGGACTATGACATGGTGTTTTGTCATCTTGTACAAATGGGAAACAAGAATCTATAGAATAATGTCAAGATTGTACTTGCATGAATTTCAAGGAAACAATAGTATAAAAGGTAACAAAATTAAATATGAATAGAGTAATAATTTGTTGAAATAACTAAGATAAAAAACAAAGAGGTATAGATCACTGATATGTTGAATCCATGAAAAACTCCAAAAGAACTTGCACACAAAGAAAATAGAGAGAAAGCTTGGGTGGTTATGTTAAGAGGTTTGCCTCAATCAAAACCCAACTTTGGTATTCCTACCTCCACAAATAGCCAAGACGAATAATAAACTTTTAAAATATAGAGAACACAAAACAAATGTAAATGCTTACATTTGAAAGAGAATAAACTATGTTATGAAAATGAAATGGTAGAATCCAATCTCCACAATGAAGGAGAGAAATCCAAAATAGAATGAAGAAACTCTCCAAGAAATTGTCATGATATCCCATTGATGATTTATCCAATGTTAAGGGATCATACTACACTGAAGAATTGTTAAAAATATGCATGCAAGAGCTTAGGATATTTGAGACATATAATTCTATATATCCAAAGCTTCAAGTTGTGAGAAGATAGTGTGTGAGAGATTGAATGAGAGATTTAGTGTTGTTGTTGTGGTTGAATGAATGAACTCCTTTTTAAAATAAAGGGTTTTATCTTGAAATAGAAGTTTTGGGCTTGTTTGTGAGACCTAACTTGGTTGATAGGGGTGTTGCCTTGGTGGATTCTAAAAAGTGTAACACTCCAATGGCTCATTAGTCATGCATTTTTATGGGATGCTAGCACGTCACATAGACATTGACGCTAATGACTCATGTCTGAGAAAATCAAACTCAAAAATCTTGAAACATTACGAATCCACTGAAATCAAAGCACCTTAACAATATCATAACATAATTACAAAAATATCTTTTCTAAGGCTAAAGGGAGGTTTTGTGTAGAGTAAAATTCTGGGGGTATGCAATTCATGACAATAAAATTTTCTCCCACTTTAGTGAGCATATCATTATACTTAATATGTAAGATGAAGTATAATAATATGAAGTTAAGATATTTACCTAGGATACATAATGGACATAGTCTTAAATTCACATGGACTTTACCCTAGTGAAAGGACTCACATAAGATCTTAGGTATCTTGCTTAAAATTGATTTGTGAAGCTAAAATTTACCATGAACATGTTACCTACAAACAAACATGTTAGGAAAAATAACATGGAGTAGACAAAAATTAAAACACATTAAAGACCCTAACAAGTATGGCTAGTAAAATGTGTTATGATAGAGACCATAAGATGATTTAATCAAAGCATTATTGCTACAAATTGCATTGTAAGACAATCATGAAAAAAGATATAAGATACAAGAGCCACAGTCTAGTAGGCTATCTCATATTAGATGGTTCATATATGATCACAATATTGAAAAGATAGACACATTTCAATATATAATAATGAATGTGTAATGTGATGTGATAGCCCATTCTTAAAATAATTTTCATTACTTTCAAGAGTGCAATTCATTTTAAGGAAAAGATAAAAAAGATAAAAGCAGGATGTTATGTCATGAGATACATTGTGAGATGTATTTATACAACATCATCACTTAACAGGAAGAATGACACATAAAAATCATGACATCATTGACTAAAAAATACCATGAAGTGATCTGAAGGTCTGGGCTCAATATGATTCAATAGTAGTAATATAGATATGTAGATATGATTAATGAACTAATATCACTTCCCAGATGTAGTGGAACAACAAATACAAAGGAAAAGTATCACATGAAAATAAATTAAAAAATTGGGTAAGCATGGAAGAGACCTAAATGCCTCAATGCTTTGTATCATTTTCAAAAGAAAATAAATTCAATTTACAACATATAGAAGAATGATGAGACATATAGAAGAAGAAATAACATATTTTATTCTATATATCCATGTGCCTCCAAGAATATCATGGCTCCTCCATGTAAGACACATAAACATAAACATAGAAGCATGGGGAACACCAATAGATAGAAAAACTCTAAATCCTACTGATAAGAAGAATTGTCTATGGAATGTATTCAAACAAATAATTAACCTCCTAATATTGTCATAGGGAGAAGTAGGTTGACCTTGTAATGGTACTATTGTCAGTGTAGTATCAGGTGTCTCACCTACTATTGAATATCATCATCCTAAAACTCTTCTGATTTATGAGTCAATGATCTTGTAATTTAGATAGTGACGATGCTAAAATATCCTCTGAATATTCAAACATACACCTCTCAAGAGAGGGATGTGGTGAATCAACTAGAGGATTTGAAATAATAGAACTATTATTGATGTCCTCTTAGGGAGGACTAGTGACAAGAACGAGGGAATTTGGAGCTTCCTTGAAAGGGTTTCTCCATCTAATAACAGTGTTATGTATTCAGTTTTCTAAGCTGTTATCTTGTTGTTGTTGTTATAGTTGATTTTATTTCCATTAACTGTACACTATTACATGTGATTTATAGTTTGATTTGAAGCTCCTATTATTGTTGTCCACCTCTTATTTTCTAACAAATAGAATAGATCATTCTTGGATGATCAATACTCTTAGCTGAGAAGGAATGATCAAATATCATTTAGATTTTGTTGGGTCAAATATAGTAGGCATCTTCAGTTATCATTCTAATTACTTTTGTCAAGATTTTAAAAGAACTTATTTGTAGATAGTGCATCATTCTGTATTAGCAATACTTTTTGCACATGTTTT
This sequence comes from Cryptomeria japonica, assembly GCF_030272615.1. Taxonomy (NCBI): domain Eukaryota; kingdom Viridiplantae; phylum Streptophyta; class Pinopsida; order Cupressales; family Cupressaceae; genus Cryptomeria; species Cryptomeria japonica. Next base: position 66,667,926 of record NC_081407.1, on the reverse strand, counting down.
TAACAATGAACTCAATCATAGCTCGTATAGCTAGGAGAGTTGTATATCAATTGATAATATAATAATAAGAATTGTTCTTGTAAATATAATCTAATATTTACTGATGTGTTATATTTTTCATTAACTTAAATAAGAGTTAAGAGACATAGTCTTTGTTTCACCGAAGCACAATAGTTGTTATATCAATTCCTAAGGCTATAAAATAAACAGTGGCCATCAACCTTCATCATGATATTAACTTGAAATTAAAGTTACATTGAAATACTTTACTACTATCAAACCATTGTTGAAGAAAAGGATAACATATATGTTGGTATTATGGATATGTTGCATTGGTTTTGTCATTGATGTCAACACTTATCAACACTTATCCTTCTGGAGATCTTTGGTTATGTTCACCGGTAAGTTCAGTGACTTATGCACAATCATCGGTATTTGGTTCACCGACAGGTTATATTGTTCACCGGTACTGAGGATGACTTTTATCATCTAGAGATCACTTGGTTATGTAAAAGACATGGTTTGGGCACTTGGTTTTGGAGATTTGGTTATTGGTCTAATTGAGTTGACATATTTGTTGTTACCGAAAAATTGGTCTAGGTTATGAACCGACACACGTTATGTATTCCAAATTAGCACGACATGTTATGGAGATGGTTTAATCAATTGGTATTGTTGTTGAGCCGACATGATGCATCGCATCTTGAATTAATTGTAATAGATTTAATTGTATTATTCTTAGTAAGCCAACCTACACATTTGGTCTTAGGTTTTGGTATATATGTAAGATCTCTATTGTGAGATTGTAGAGGTGATAAGTAATAAGGTATTATAAGGTTGTGATATTCGGTATATGCGAATATAAGCATAGCTAATCAAGCAAACATCATTTGAAGATTCAAGAAAGGTTTGAAGAAGATAATCAGAGCTTAACATGTACTGAATCCAACATTGGAGATGCTACTTTGAGAAATACATTATCATTGGATTTAATCATCCAATTGTAGTCAGTGTGACTCCTATTTTGTGATTGAGCAATGAGCTCTAGGCAGCTGGCCTTTCTGCATGTGCAGATCCCATTTGTAAACACATACTATCTGCAATAGTATCATTTGATTGTGGGTAAGGTTTCCCACCGTGATTTTTCCCCTTATAGGGTTTCCATGTACAAATCTCTATGTTATGTGTTGTGGATGTTGTTTCTCTTTCTATTTCATGCATTAAGTTTCATTGGTACTGTTATTAACTGTTAATCTGTTTACTGGCATCAAGTTTGGTTTACTAGTATTAAGTATCAAGTTTGGTTAAGTTATCTTTGTGATGAAATTATTAGACAACTGATTCACCCCCCCCCCCCCCTCTCAATTGCCTCCAGATCATAACAATTGGCATCAAAGCCAAGTCCTCTTTTTTGTAGAAGTTTAACAACTTGAGGAGATTCTATGGCAACTAACTATTTCAGGAAGGACAGTCTGAAACTTGATGGAACTAACTATGGTATATGGAAGATCAGAATGGAGACACATCTGAATTGCATTGGAAGAGACATATGGGATGTTACACATAATAGTTATGTTGGTCCTACACCAGGTCAACCTAATCCACCTACATTGGCTAAGGATCAAGAGAATGATTGCAAAGAAAGAGAAGCACTCTTGAGCACCTTGTCAGATCAGCAAATCATGGGATTATCAGACCGATCTACTGCTAAAGCTATTTGGGATAAATTGGAAGCATTGAATGAAGGAGATACCACTATCAAAATTGGAAAACTGGAATTCTTCTGGGTCAAGTATGAAAATTTGAAAATGGAAGAAGATGAAAGAATTTTTTATTTTATGGAAAGGGTTAATGAAATTGTTTTGGGAATACAATGTTGTGGAGGTTCCTTAAGTGAAGATGAAATTGTTTCTAAAGTTTTAAGAGCATTGCCATCGACATACAAAATGAGTTAAGAACCATGCCTAATACATCAGTGTCTAGAGATACCTTGGTTGGAAAACTTTCAGCATTTGAGCTTGAGGAATTTGGTCTTGTTGCTACAATTAAGATAGATTTAGCTTTCAAAGAGTCATCATCTGCAGCATCTTCATCATCAGCTGATAAATCTGATTGGAAAGCACTTTATGCAAGAGAACTTGAAGACATCAGGAGGGAAAATGAAGAACTTGAAGAGCTTGAAGCACTATTTGCAAGGAAAATGCCTAAAGGTCCTATTGGAAGTAAGTATGAAGGTAAAGCACCTTTTAAATGTTTTAACTGTAATAAAATTGGTCATATGGCCTCTAGATGTCCGGATAGACATGCAAGATTGAGAGAAGAAGCTAAAAGAACATATAAGCCTAGCCTTGAATATCAGAGATACAAAATTAAGAAGAATAGAGACAAATCTTGTTACTATGCTGATGAAGGAGTTACTGATGATTCTGATGAAGAACCAGGAGACAATGGATGGGATTTTGTTGCAATAAAAGAAGATCAATCGACACCTATTGTTCCACTGGTAGAGCAGGCCCTGGTAGCTAAAATTGAAGAAAAGGATGAATGGATTATAGATTCTCGATGTTCACATCATATGACTGGTGATAAAAGTAAATTCTTATCTTTTCAGGAATACAATGGAGGTCTAGTAAGATTTCGAGATGACAAAGCTTGTTTGATCAGAGGAAAAGGCACTATATCTTTTGATGGTAAGCACAATACTGAAAATGTTTATTATGTTGAAGGTTTGAAGCATAATCTTTTGAGTGTTGGTCAATTAGTTGAAAAAGGATTTCAGTTACAATTCAAGAATGGTAAATGTAAAATCATGAATAGAACAGGTTTGGAAATTGCAACTGGTAATCAGACTAGAGGTAATATCTTTCATTTGAATAACATTGAAAAGACATGCTTGATTGCACACATTGGCGAAAGTTGGTTATGGCGTAAGAGACTCTGTCATGTAAATTTTGATTGCATTGTGAAGATTAGTTCATCTAAGGCAATAAGGGATTTACCTAAGATTGTAAAAACTCATAATCCGATATGTAAGGAATGTCAAATGGGAAAGAAAGTTAGAACAACTTTCAAAAGTATTTCTGAGAAAACCAATGATGTTCTTGATTTAATTCATACTGACTTATGTGGTATGGCAAGAACAAGAAGTCTACAGGGAGATAGATACTTTATGCTTATCATTGATGATTATTCTAGAATGTGTTGGGTTACTTTTCTTAGGGAGAAATCATAAGCTTTTGGTAAATTCAAATTATTCAAGGCACTTGTAGAGAATGAAACCGGCAAGAAAATCAAATGTCTAAGATCAGATCAAGGAGGTGAATTTACATCTAAGGAGTTCAATACATTTTGTGAAGTGATTGGAGTTAGAAGACAACTATCAACACCTCGGAGACCTCAACAAAATGGAGTTGTGGAAATGAAGAATATAACTATTCTGGATGCAGCTAGAAGCATGCTATCCGAACCTCATGTGTATTGGAGAGAAGCAGTGAATACAACAGTTTACACTTTCAACAGAGTTCACATCAAAGGTGAAACTGGTAAGACACCCTATGAATTATGGTTTGGTAATATTCCTACTCTTAAGTACTTCAGAATATTTGGAAGCAAATGTTACATTAGGAGAGATGAGTATATTGGTAAATTTGATCCTAGAAGTGACGAAGGAATATTTCTTGGGTATTCATCTAAAAGAAAAGCATATAGATGTTTTAATAAAAGATTGTAGAAAATTATTGAGAGTGCAAATGTGAAGATTGATGAACATTTTAGAAGAAATTCAACATCTATGGATTCTGAACCGACAGTTGAGATAATCACAAATGAACCTATACATAGTACACCGGTACAGAATGTTGATCTAGTCACACCGGCATCATCAGAGAATTCCACAATGACTGAAGAACAACAACAAGTGAACACACCCAGGTATGTAAGATTGAATCACTCTGAAAGTCAGATAAATGGGAATAATTATCAAGGAGTTATGACAAGAGGAAGACTGGAAAATGAAGAGGTATGTTTAATTTCTCAAATTGAACCAGCATTTGTCATTGAGGCATGTGAAGATAAACATTGTATTAAGGCTATGGAAGATGAATTGGAACAAATTGAAAAGAACAATACATGGACATTGGTTTCCCGGCCTAAAAATAAAAATGTAATTGGAACTAAATGGGTATTCAGAAACAAAGCAAGATTAGTGTGTAAGGGATATTCACAGAAAGAGGGAATTGATTACAATGAAACCTTTGCACCGGTAACTAGAATTGAGGCAGTCAGATTATTTCTTGCATTTGCAGCACACAAAAACTATAAAGTATATCAAATGGATGTTAATGTGCATTTCTTAATGGTGGTCTTGAAGAGGAAGTTTACATTGAACAACCTGATGGATTTTCATTGACAAATGATAAAGATATGGTTTGCAGATTAAGGAAATCTTTATATGGATTGAAGCAAGCTCCTAGAGCTTGGTATGCTAGATTGGACAAATATCTTATGAAGCTTGGCTACACTAAAGGTAATGCTGACAACAACTTATATTTCAAAGTGACTAATGAAGTCATTTTGGTTATTGAAGTTTTTGTTGATGACATCATTTTTGGAGGAGACGATGGATTGTGTAAAGACTTTTCTAACAAGATGCAGGAAGAATTTGAAATGTCTATGATTGGGGAGATAAAATTCTTTTTAGGATTGCAGATTTCACAAACTGATAAAGATATATTCTTATGTCAATCAAAGTATTTGAAGGAATTACTAAAGAAATTTGGTACGGAAAACTCTAAACCGGTAAGTACTCCTATGACTACAACTGATAAACTATCATTGAAGGATGGTTCAACTCCTATTAATCCGACAAGATACAAATCTATGATTGGAGGTTTACTGTATTTAACACAAACAAGACCTGATATAATGGATGTAGTGTGTATTGTTTCAGGATTTCAGAGTAATCCTAGAGGAAATCATGAATCAGCAGTAAAAAGGTTTTTTCAGTATTTACAAGGCACAACAAATCTTGATTTATGGTATCCTAAAGATGAAAATTTTGAGTTATGTGCATACACCGATGCTAATTGGGCAAGAGATGTAGATGACAGAAAGAGAACCATCGACGAGGCATTCTTTCTTGGTAGCAGATTGATTTCATGGTTGAGCAAGAAACAGAGTTGTACATCATTATCGATAGCAGAATCAGAATATGTTGCAACAGCAACCAATTGTACTCGGGTATTATGGATTAAGAAAATGTTGAAGGACATAAAGGTAAAATGAAAAGAACCTATAATCATCTATTGTGATAATTCAGCAACAATTGATATATCTAAGAATCTGGTATTTCACGCTAAAACTAGACATGTTTCTATCAAATACAATTTTATGAAAGAGAATGTTGAAGCAAAAGAAGTGAGATTGGTTTATGTGAATACTAAAGAGCAGATTGTAGACATCTTTACTAAGCCTTTGCCTAAGGAAACTTTTGAATATCTCAGAGAGAAGCTTGGGGTCATACCCTCACCGATAGAGACTTAGACAATTGATGCTTGGCATCAAAACCAACAGAATTTACAGAGAAACCTTTTTTCGGCTTTGATGGAGGAGAGCTACTTCTCAGGGGGAGTATTTGGATAAGTTCGTATTTTGGTTCTATGAACTGGTTTTATCTGGTATTTGTATTGCTTTGCCATTTGATGTCAAAGGGGGAGAGATATCTATGGAAAAACACACTATCCTTTGGGGAGAGATTATTCATTGGGGGAGAGATTTTTACTCTTTTTACTCTCTGCATTTGTATTTTAATTTCTAGTATTGATCTATTCTAGAGATTGTTGGTTTTTGGTTTATTGGCATTTTTGCTTTGGCACTTAGATGGTTTTTCCATCTTGTGTTGTCATCAATGCCAAGGGGGAGATTGTTGGTATTATGGATATGTTGCATTGGCTTCGTCATTGATGTCAACACTTATCAACACTCATCCTTCTGGAGATCTTTGGTTATGTTCACCGGCAAATTCAGTGAGTTATGCACAGTCACCAGCATTTGGTTCACTGACAGGTTATATTGTTCACCGACATTGAGGATGACTTGTTATCAACTGGAGATCACTTGGTTATGTCAAAGACATGGTTTGGACACTTGATTTTGGAGATTTGGTTATTGGTCTAATCGAGTTGACATATTTGTTGTTACTGGCAAATTGGTCTAGGTTATGGATGGGGACGCGTTATCTATTCCAGATCAGCACGACACGTTATGGAGATGGTTTAATCAATTGGTATTTCTGTTGAGCCGACATGATGCATTGCATCTTGAATTACTTGTAATATATTTTATTGCATTATTCTTAGTAAGCCGGCCTACACATTTGGTCTTAGGTTTTGGTATATATGTAAGATCTCTATTGTGAGATTGTAGAGGTGATAAGTAATAAGGTATTATAAGGTTGTGATATTCGGTATATGTGAATATAAGCATAGCTACTCAGGTATACATCATTTGAAGATTCAAGAAAGGTTTGAAGAAGACAATCAAAGCTTAACCGGTATTGAATCTAGCATTGGAGATGCTACTTTGAGCAGTACATTATCATTGGATTTAATCATCCAATTGTAGTCAGTGTGACTCCTATTTTGTGATTGAGCAGTGAGCTCTAGGCAGCTGGCCTTTCTGTATGTGTAGACCCCATTTGTAAACACATACTATCTACAGTAGTATCATTTGATTGTGGGTAAGGTTTCCCACCATGGTTTTTCCCCTTACAAGGTTTCCACATACAAATCTTTGTGTTATGTATTATGGATGTTGTTTCTCTTTCTATTTCATGCATTAAGTTTCACTGGTACTGTTATTAATTGTTAATCTGTTTACCGACATCAAGTTTGGTTTATCAGTATTAAGTATCAAGTTTGGTTAAGTTATATTTATGATGAAATTATTAGACAACTGATTCAACCCCCCCCCCCCCCCACCCCACCCTCTCAGTTGCCTCCGGGTCCTAACAATATATGTAGTCAATCTTACGTATGCAGATATTTATGGGGTCGAACTGTGTAATGTAAAAAAAAAGAAACTCTGTTTAGTTTAAATAAACTTTGCAATAGATAATAAGAGGTTGATAGATCCATAATCTAAGAACACAATCTATCCAAGTCACCTGATAAGGATTGAATGCCAATGATAAATAATGATACAACCGATTATAGTGAAGTAAAGAAATATAGATATTTAATGAATGTGTAAGAACATAAAGATAAGGGAGACACATGCATGTATGTGCAATGAATGCACATACATGCACACATGAAATGTGCCAATTATGTGGAAAGACACATGCATATATGCATGTATGTGCATGAAATGGACATACATGTACACATGAAATATGCCAAGAAGCAACACTTACCTTCATAATTATTAATGTAAAAGGCTAATATGAATCATGATGAGGGTAGTAACTCTCAAGTGGTCCTTTGCATGTATCATGAATACATTGTAATTGAATCTAAAATTTTACTTAAACACATCCTTGATTCGAGAGTAGCTTCCTTTGAGTAGTTGATAGAATGCAATTAGCATGTCAAAGTGGTAGGTCCACCTAATCAACTCAACTAGAACTTGAGTAAAGATAAATAAATAGAGAAAGGTGGTGAATTTTCCTTGCCAAAATTTTGTATAAAACCTTTGACCAAGGTGGAAAAGTGTTTTGCATGCATTGTCAGTTCACAAGAATCGGATACACTTCCTGTGCAGAAGGTCATACTAGTTAGGAGGTACCTATTGTGTGACTAACTAAAGTTATGTAGGTTCTAAACACTAGGCTCAGATGGTAATGAGACCTAGTCCTGTGTCTGCACCCTCATGAAGGGTAGGGCCACTTTCCTAAGGAAGGTGTGTGGTGGACCACTAGGTCTATGGTTGGAGGTAAATCACCTTGACAATGATCTCCCTCCTACAGGATAAGCCATGGCTTGTGTGAGATTCTATATTGGAAAGTAAAACATTAGTAAACTCTAACCTTCTCATTTACTTATTGAATTTTAATTTATGTTTGAAGAAAAGTAAAATTTTCTATTTGCACAAGTAACTTCATTCAGATGATGTTTAATTACATTTCAATTATTGACTCAAAATAGTTAAAAAAGTTTTAAAAATTTTGATTTATGTTTAAATTGGTAATTTTCTCTTTAGCAATAGAAAAGTAATTTTTTCTTATGTTTTCTTTATGAAATAGTTAGCATGTTACAAACTTGTAATAACATAAAGAGGATATAACAAGAGAAAATGACACATGTCTCAATATAACAATGTATATATACACTACAAGGTGATTCAAGTTAGAATAATTGATATACTAGAAGTATAAGTGGTAGATATATGTAAGATAAAAAATAAATAAAATTAATGTATATGTATTAGAGATGCTATATTAATATAAATGTACTATTCTATCATATGATTAAAGGCCTACATTGATTGGCATATGAATGGTTATGTGCATTGATTTTAATATAGTTATATTGTATTCTACTACACTTCAGTATAATCCAACACATTTAATCTAATCTTCCTCTTACACCCTTACACCAAGGTATAAACTACACTGTGAAGAGCATGAGCATAAATCTTTGATCGATGTCCCCTCTTTTGCTATCATTTTGGTTACATTGTCAGTACCCTAGTAAAAAGTAGGAAAATTTTAGAAGTTAGAAATATGTCATTGTGGAAATCAAGAATATCTCAATTTAAAAAGGGTATAGACCTAAAAGAAGCATATTTGATGATTTTAATGAAATATAGTGGGCCCTATATTGTAAGATGGGTTAGGAACTAATGAAGAGGTAGGGTTCAATTAAACACAATGTCTTCATATTTCACAACAGTGGGCTCATATCTCCATTATCACTCTTCTCAAACTCCAAGTTACCCCTCATAAGGTCTCCATGCTTCAATGGATCACAAGAACCAACTTTGGTTGAGGGCTACACAATGTTGGATATGACACTTGAGACATCTTAAATCAAGTAAATCTAACAATAATAGACCATCGATACCCTCCAAAATTTTAGGATAACCCAACTTGTAAATTGTCAGCACAATTAGGCCTAGACTCTAGTAGCCTTGCCTACAAAATTTTTTGGTCATAACTTCTAGTCTAAAACAAATATCTACAATAAAAATATATTTTAAGATACCCTTTTGGGAGTTGTAAAACATATACAATTGGATTGTATGGTTACTTTGGAACACTTGGCTCTAAAAATGACTAGTAATAATCCGCCTAAACCCAATTAGCCCTCTTTTGCAAAGAAACTTGTTGAATGCTTGATCCCAAACCTCCAAACTACACTTCAATGGTTAGGGTAAATTTCAAATGGTAAGAAACAACAATTTTTATCACCAGGAATGATCATTCCTTTCCATACTTCAAAACCCTCATGTTAACTAGTCACTTAAGCCCAATACATGGTGAATATTGGGCTATGTTAGGATTGATGATAGTCCCAAAGATACTGAGAGGGGGGGGGGGTGAATTAGTATCTAACCGGTTTACAGAATATTTAACCTTATTAATTATTTTGCATTCCAAAACAGTGTACTGGTAAACAATAATTAATGTTGTAAATAGGAACAATAAAGACAACATAGAAAGCACACCATAACACAAGATGTTTAATGAGGAAACCCGGTGTGGGAAGAACCTCAGTGGGATTTGTGACCCACAATATTCACTCACTAGCCAATGAATGGATATTACTTACAAGAGGGGCTTGCACATGCAGGAAGACCAACTGCCTAGAGCTCACTACTCAATTACAAAAGGAAGTCTCACTGACTTACAAAATGGATTATGAAATCCAATATAGTGTACTGCTACAAAACAACATCTTCTATGCCAGGTTCAGTACCGGTTTAAGCTCATACAATAACCATAAACCCTTATACAAAATCTACCTTAATATTCGCTTATCACTTCTACCATCATATGTCCATCCATCACTATTCTCCTATATTACAAAATGATTTACAAGACCTCATACATATATGAGTCTATTACAATATGCCATGTTGGCTTACAAAATATATTACAATTAAATACAATAAGAAAACCTTTATTCCTGTCGGCTGGGATGCCGGTGAACATTGTTGTTGCTGCCGGTGAAGTGCCTGTCGATGTCGGTGCCGGTGTCGGTGCCTGAAGATATCCACAAGGTTGTCGGTAAGTTTCCATCAATGACAACACCTTCAATCACCTTCAATTCTCATTGGAGTGTGCAATGGCAACAATCTCCCCCTTTGGCATTGATGGCAACACTCATGAGAAAAATCCAAAAATCGTATCAAAAAATGAAGTCCAAAATTTTACCAAAAATGTGTGCTCCCCCTGAGCAGGTGATCTCCTTTGGTAATCATTTTTCTCTATCCTACTACTCCCCCTTTGACATCAATGACAAAGGTTGTCAAAAATCACCAAATGAGTGCAGTCTTCAATTTGAATCTTGTAACCGATTGGTTACAATCTAGAATAAGTCTGCTAAAACCAAATTCAAGCTTTGAATAAACCTGTTACTGTCCTTTAAAGCTGCCTTTGTTCTCTGAATAGTACCGGTGAGATGATGCATTTTCTCTTCCAGTGTCTTCTGTCCTTGAATTAATGCCCCAGATATCTCTTTCCTTAGAGAGATGAGGTTATCTAACTTTGGATTGAGTCTACATTTTAGCTTTTTGGCTTTTCCCTTTATTCTTTCCTTCTCTTTCTCTAACTTCTCCATTTTTTCTTCAAATCCAACAATTGCATGTTCAATAACTGATATAGGTTCATGAACCAATGATATTATCAGCTATGTCATTAATCTCCTTTTGAACTTTGTTGATTTCCTTGTCAATATCCACTGTTAAAAGATTTGTCTTACAAGTGTCTCTGCACAGTTCCTTGAACTCCATAATTATTTCATTTAGTGCCGGTAAAAGAGTGTCAATGTGTTCCATGCACTTTCTTATTGTTTCTTCAAAGAATTTCTCTCTTTCCTTCTCCATTTTCTCCTTAAATGTTTCTTCATTTATTTGATCTATAGTCAGTATATTGCCAATAATATATTTAGACAATGTGTCTAACTGACTCAAAGAATCCTTATTATCTACATTGCATTTGGGTGCAATTAACTTAAGAATAGGAATTGTATCATCTAATGCCTTATAGGCCAATGCATTACAATCTGTAATTTTTTTTATTGAATCCAAGAGTACTTCAGTCACATTGGTGGGTCTAAATTCTATCAGTGAAGTACTAGATGTCTGCCCAACTATCTTTACAATCTCAGTGCTTCCAGTGGGAGTAACCAATTTTCCTGAATCGACCTTTGGTGGGTCAGTCTGTGTCTGCATTTCCACTAGCAAAGGTTTTGGTTTCTCTGTGGTTACTAGTTTCACTATCTCAATGTGTTCTAGTGACTCTACCTATTTCTCTGCTTGTTTCATTGTGTTATCTACTACCGGTATCTCTATTGGCTTTTCTTCATTCTCAGCTGCCGGTATCTTAGTTACTATTTCTACAGGTTTCTTAGTGCTTGCATTGGTATTGTCAGTAACCATTTCACTAACCAAGGGTTCCTCTGAATGCTCAGTTTGCTCTACTTGTACCCCAACCTAAATGTGTTATGCCTGTGTTCTAGCCTCAATATTATCTGCCAGTTGCTCAGTAGCAATATCTTTCTTTTCCTTTGTGCTATCCTTATCAACTAAAATGTTAAGCTCCTGAGTGTCTATGTTCATAGTGTACAAAATTTCAGACTTAGGATTTGTTTCCTCATGTGGTGTTTCCACATTCTCAGTAGTCGTTGTACTATTAGTCTATACCGGTGGAGTAACTGAAGGTGGTGGTAGGTTATCAGTCACTTTTATATTGGGTAGTCCACCTACTTTGCCTTTTCCCTTGTCCTTTTGATATACCTTGAAAGTTTTAGGTCTTTTCAATTCTTCTTGTTTTTCTTTCTCAACAAAGAAAATGTCCCATTTGTCAGCTGTCTCTTCTGAAATTTCATTAACTCTGCCAGCCATTAGGCTCACATTCCGGTGTCTACTTGCAAAAGCTGGCCTATTAGCTTCACTGATCAACTCATCAATTTCTTCAACATATTTGATCGGATGTATAGCTAGAAGTTTCTCAATTTTAATTTTCTTATCCAGCTCCGTAATTGCTAACCTCTTAGCATCTAACCGCCTATATAGTTCACTAGGCAAATCATCTACAACTTCTATTAACACTTTCTTATATATGTCAAGATGTAGGATGATGATATTCTCTATACTTTCTTTCTCTTCATTAGTGAATGTATCATATAATTTTCTCACATTGGATAAATTACCATCATTTGTTATTTCATTTAGCAAGTTGTCCAATGGTGGTATAACCTGTTGCTTCTTTTTCTTCTTTGGTGTCAACTTCTTTGCTAGTGTTCTCACTGCATGTTGCTTCTGCCTTGGTGTTCTAGTTTTCTTGGGAGGAGGAGAGGGTACCAGTGAGGGTTTTCTATTCCTATCTACTCTTTTGAATTCAACAAGAATTTGACTATCTGATGATGTACCAACCGGTGAGAGATGAGCCTCCGGTTGTAATCCTTCTAAGTCACTTTCCTTTATTCCAGTGATATTCATGAAATTTTCTTTTATTTACTTAACTGTTTTAGATGCACTTCTTATGTATTTTTCTCTTCTCTTTCTTTGTTTCAATGTTTGTACATCACTTTCTATTGATTGTGCATTTCCAAAAACCTTTTCTTCCAGTTCTCTAGGGGCTTCTAGTAGGGCTTTGGCATAAGTTTCAATTATGTTTACATCTGCCTCATATCCCATTTCTGTTACCCATACAGTTCTAAGAAGAACTATGTCCATCCATATCTCATCCTTCTTGATTACAAAACATATTTCCTTCTCATATTTATCTACAATGCTTTGTGGTAATCTTTCTCTTGTTTTCATTTTTTCTTTGAATGTTTTGAAGTACTCAATGATATTGTTATCCTTATCTATCCCCATACAGGTGAAGATATCTAACAGTTGTCTGCCTACCGGTATATCATAACCAAAGTCTTTCTTGCCAATACTAGGAATCTCTTTTGTAAGATACAACATCAGACATACCAAGAGATTGCCAAAACGAAAAGTACCTTTCTTGTCTCCTTTTATCTTCTTTAGATTATCAATCAACTCATCTTTTAACCACTCACATATATATATATTTGCATCACTGTTAACCATATCATATGCACTTTTAATACAAAGACTGGAAACAGAGTTGAGACAGTTTGCATGGGCGGTTTTATATCCTAAGATCATGCTTATGAATCTAACATTTATGTCTTTTACATCATTCACTCTTAAGGATCTGTTGTCATAGGTTGCTCCTATTAATACCATCACTATGTTATTAGGAACCTTTTTAGTTTTATTTGTCCTGCTACCGGTGGAGGGTAAGCCAGTCACTGCCCTAACTTCTTCCTTAGTGATTTTACAAACAGAGTCTAGCCAAAAGAATTCACCATGAACTCTGCTAAGAACAATCCTTACTACCTCCTTAGGAAATTCCAGGATGTCAAGGATTTCTACAAAACGTAAAGTTTCAATAACCTTATGTTCGGGTTTCACAATTCCACTTTCATCACAAATAACATTTTTATATATTTTCAATATTTCTTTTGAGCCTAATTCCTCAATATGGAAATGAATATAGATTAAAGGATCTTCTGCATATGCAACACCTTTTGGGATTTTTGAAAAAGCTCCTAGGGAATCATCCTGTTTTGCTATCTCGGGGATAATCCTAAAAACACATCTAGGGTGTTTAACTATGCAATAAATTCCGGAGCAAAGGAGGAAGCCATTGATAAATACCTTAATTTGTCTAATAGGTTTGAATGCTTGAAACAACTTGCTTCACTTCTTGCTAAGGATGCCTTCACTCAAGTTTTCACGGTCTCTGAAAGTTTGAATGCTCAGTGAATGAAAAAGAGGTAAAATCACTTATTTATAATGTCTTTTCTTCCAACAACCGTAAGAAATGCTCGTCAGTTAAGTGAAACTTAACACATTTGTCGGTAAGGATGAAATCCATCTTGTCACCATCAACCAAGGGTAAAATTGCATGACTTTCAATTTGTTGCAATACCCCCAAGGGTTACTTTTTAGTTGGATGAAGAGTCTCCTACCGGTGGAGCAATACTTTGTTCTACCAGTGAAGGAATAGTCTCATCAACATTCTGATCTATCTTTCTAATCCATTGTCTTGAAAATTCTTTCTTTACCTCATCGACCTTCTCTTTGCCTTTCAAACTGGATCCTTTATTATTTGTCGGTGAAGTCTCGCTTCTACAAAATTTTGCAATATGTCCAATCTTGTTACAAGCATAACAAGTCACATTGTTTTTCTAAATAGCCTTTCCATATCCTATGTTGGTTTGTGTTCTGCATTGATTAGATAAGTGCCCAAATCTTCCACAAACATAACATCTTACATTCATTCTGCAATTTTATGAATTGTGACCAATTTTGTTGCATTTGGAACATTGACCGGTGGGTGCATTAATGTTTTGATTGTTTCTAAATCTACGCGGATTTTCTCTATGACCATACTTGTTACAGTTAAAGCATTTCCCATTAAATTTGTAGGCATTAGGTTGTCTTACCGGTTTACTGTGATCATGATTGTTTGCAGTACTGGAACTTTCACCAACTTCAAATCCAAGTCCATTAGTGTCTCCATTAGGTTTTTGACTTTTCAACGTACCATCAAGTTCTTCTGAACTTCTCTTGAATTTCTCTTTATGTTGATTTGCAGTAGCCAACTCATTTTCCAAAAATTCCTTCTGTCTCATAAGTTCATTTTTATCATGTTCCATGTGAATTAGATCTATCTTTAACATATCATTTTCATGACTAAGTCTTAGATTTTCATTTCCAGCATCATTGAGTCTCCTAGTCAAGTCATCTTCATTCTTCTTTCTGTCTTCAATGTCTTTAAAAAATCTTATAGTCATGTCTTGCATTTCATTCCTCAAGGTCATATTTTCTTACCTCATCTTTCTTACAAGGTCATTAAGAGTTTCCTTTTCATCATCATTACTTTGCATCTTCTCATGAAGTTCTTTTCTCTTATTTCTAGCAATAGTGAGATTCTCCTGAAGTCCTTGAATGAATTCTTGTGCAGTCCTCAGATCATCTTCAAGTTTGATATTCTTCAACTTCTCTGCATCATAGTCCACAAGAGCTCCTTCTAATTGCTTTCTTAATTCTCCATCTATACCGGTGTTAGAATCTTCCTCAAGCTGTTAGACTTTTAAAAATAGAGGACCAGGCTCTGATACCAATTGTTAGGATTGATGATAGTCCCAAAGATACTGAGAGGGGGGGGGGTGAATTAGTATCTAACCGGTTTACAAAATATTTAAGCTTATTAAGTATTTTGCATTCCAAAATAGTGTACCGGTAAACAATAATTAATGCAGTAAATAGGAACAATAAAGATAACATCGAAAGCACACCATAACACAAGATGTTTAACGAGGAAACCCGATGGGAAGAACCTCAGTGGAATTTGTGACCCACAATATTCACTCACTGGCCAATGAATGGATATTACTTACAAGAGGGGCCTGCACATGCAGGAAGGCCAATTGCCTAGAGCTCACCGCTCAATTACAAAAGGAAGTCTCATTGACTTACAAAATAGATTATGAAAATCCAATATAGTGTACTACTACAAACAACATCTGCTATGCCAGGTTCAGTACCAGTTTAAGCTCATACAATAACCATAAACCCTTATACAAAATCTTCCTTAATATTCACTTATCACTTCTACCATCATATGTCCATCCATCACTATTCTCATATATTACAAAATGATTTACAAGACCTTATACATATATGAGTCTATTACAATATGCCATGTCGGCTTACAAAAGATATTACAATTAAATATAATAAGTAAAACTTTATTCCTATTGGCTGGGATGCCGGTGAACATTGTTGTCACTGCCGGTCAAGTGCCTGTCAGTGCCGGTTTTGGTGCCTAAAGATATCCACAAGGTTGCCGGTAAGTTGCCATCAATGACAACACCTTCAATCACCTTCAATTCTCATTGGAGTGTGCAATACCAACAAGCTAGAGCATCATGGCATTTGCCCCAAACACTAGACCTTCCTATGCAACTTGCATATTCTTAAATTACAATCAAAAATAAAATACCATTCCACCGATTGACATGGTTTCCTAACGGTGGAATGGTTGAGAACTCATGATTTTTCCTTCAAAAACCTTGAACCTAGGGTTTTTGGGCATGGATCAGTAAAAGGGCTATAACTTCTTCAAAACACAGTAAAATAAAATGAAACCAAGGCTAAATGAAAACTAATTCACATTTCCATCTATTCCCACAGGTCATACAACCATACTCATCTGTACAAGACCATACAAATTGTTGCAACATAGGGATTTCAGGGTTGCAAGAGAAAATCAAGTTTTTATTGATTTTCAATTGCATTAAAACCTCTAATCTCTCTTCTAATCGATGGAAATAGTGTATTTATAACATCCTTATCCTTCCTAATGGCTATAACCAATTTTTAAACTTCAAACTAACAAACTATCACTTTTTGCCAAAGTTGCATTGACAACTTTTAGGCAATTTATGCAACTTTTACATTATTTGCCAAATGAACTCAAATTGACTCAAGACATCAAGAATGGCCTATGATGGCCTTATTATATGACTTTAGAGACTCTAAACACCTAAAAAACTATCAAAAATCATCACATAGCCTTACTCACATAAGATTGACATGGTGCTCCTGCACCAGGCACCTTGGGGATGATAAATAAAAGGGAGATTTTAAAAGGGATCCAAAGAAGTTGTGACCAATAAAAGAAGGCCTTGATTATACTATTAGGTTAGAAGAATAAAATATTGATGAAATTATAAAATTAAGAGAACTTATGGAAAATGGAGATAACAAAAAAAGGAGAGAGATCATTGAAGAGTGTTGAATATCCAGACAATTGAGAGGGGGGGTGAATCAGTTGCTTACTTTTAAAACAATTAATTTTTATCTTTTTAACATCCAGATTCAAACCAACAAAATTAATTAACATAGATATAGCATGAAAAACAAAAACATACAATAGATCTCATAATGAACACCAAATATGATGTAGAAAACCCAAGATGGGAAAAACCATAGAGAAAGTTAGTTCTCAATATAAACACTAGTTAAGGTTATTTTTACAAAGTATGGCTCACTACCAGAATGCTCATTGCAGGTGGGCTCATTGTCAAAGAAAGAGAGAAAGAAATAAAGAATTTTCTGCTGAAACATAATCTACACAAGCCAAATTGCTTTTGGTGCCTCAAAACCAACACACTCACTAACATCACCAATAGTCAGATCTTTCCTTTCCAATATATTCAAAACAATGTCACACTTTATCTAATATGTCTAACACAATCAATGTTGGCAACAATGTAGCAAACTGAGAGGGAGGGGGTGAATCAGTTTGCTCACAAACTCTACACAACTCGAACTTAAATTCAGATCTGATAATTAACAATGAAAGCACAAATCAACACCACATCAATAATACACATAACAACAAGATTTTTTACGTGGAAAACCCGGTTAAGGGAAAAACCATGGTGGGAACCTACCCATAATGAGATAATACCCTGTTAGAAGTAAATGAAATATTACAATGGGGAATGCACATGCATTTAGGCAGACTTCCTAGAGGGGGTGAATCAGTTTGCTCACAAACTCTACACAACTCGAACTTAAATTCAGATCTGATAATTAACAATGAAAGCACAAATCAACACCACATCAATAATACACATAACAACAAGATTTTTTATGTGGAAACCCGGTTAAGGGAAAAATCATGGTGGGAACCTACCCATAATGAGATAATACCCTATTAGAAGTAAATGAAATATTACAATGGGGAATGCACATGCATTTAGGCACACTGCCTAGAGCTCACTGCTCAAATCACAAAAAAAGAAGGGCTACAACCTTGAGGAAGACTCACTGTCTTACAAAAACATTGGGATTACATCCAGAGAATTATGAGTTGATGAAATGGGATCTTCTCATTCCTGGTTACAGTTCTTCAGCCCACTTCTTCAGACTTCTTCAGCCCACTTCACTACTTCTAAAAGATCAAAGCATTATTTGCACATGAAGATACGTCTCTCACATGATTATTACATATATTTATACAAATCATCAGCCTATATTTCAAGGTCAGCTCAACCCTCAACACAAATTATAAAATAATATCCATACATGCTACATCAACACATGCAGACCAAAACAATATCGGCTAAGACATAGTCTAGACCTAAATCAGCACCACACACAAGAAACACCTTCAAGAATTACACCTCAAACATCCGCAACAAGCTACAATCATCATGAATGTCACATAACATGAAGAACACCATCGGATCAGGAAAATGATCAATAACACACACTACAATCAATGTGAACCATCAACATGGATAATACATGATCTAGAAACATCCACAAGCATTATTAATTACCACATAAACAACCACATCATCACCACTTACTAGAATCATCATCATCATTATACCAAACCTTAAGAGCACACACTGAACTAACTGACAAACTGAAAGATTCACTTCCAAACCTCCAAATCATGAACCATCTGAATTGAGAACACATATGAATGTCCCAAACACTCTACCAAGTCTGCAAACCAAGATATTGCAATTCCTGAGCAATGCGAAGCAAAATCCAAAATGCTGAATAATACTGAACAACGAGAAACCAACTTCAATACTAGATCTCATAACTTGATCAAAACACCATGCAGGCCTTTGAAACTTAAGCTAAATCAACTAGAGATACTTATCTCAAAACCCATTAAACCACAACATCTCATCTATAACACACTAGCCAAACCAACTCATTTAATCTAACTGCAACACTGGAATACATAGAAGAATATGTTGACACCAATGACAACACATCATTCCAACAAACTTCTCAGCAATATCCAACAATCAGATCATCCTTATATATATATACTATCTTTCGGGAAGCATAATCTTCCAAGTCGACCAAGACATGGATCTAAAATAGGTCAATACTAATTATTCTGGTGGTGGGAAGGAATGAGTAGTAGACCACACCACAACATACATCAACAATCAGATCAACACATTACAATCATTACAAATTCTAGACCCAAAACCATGATACACACACTACACCACAAGTCGTTGCACACCCTTGAATTCTAGACTTAATCCATACCTAAACACCATAGCCCAAAGCAACAAGGATAAGAATAGAACCAAGATACACATGAATACCATCGATCAACACCATATCCAATAACTTGAAATAGTTGAATCCCAACACATCTTCTAAAGCACCAAAGATTCTGGGAACACATATTCTAGATCACCAACACCAAGAACAACAGAGACATCAATGCCAGCCAATATGTTGACATCAATGACAACCACTTAACAACACCATATCATCTGCAACAATCACATCTACAACAAAGAGATTGTGATTTCTATGGAGATGAGCATGGAGGAAAATAGATTGAAATAAATACAATAAAGGAAAGGGAGATATCATCAAATGATGAGAAATGTAATGTAATCCAATTAGGAGTATTATAGGAGGGTTGTTTTGAATATTAAGGGTGGTGAGAGTTGTGATAACTCATAACCATAGAGATAGATGACTATAGAAGAGAGAACCAAGAGAACTAATAAGAATGATGAATGTTTTGTTAGAAAATAATGAGATGCTATTCCATAACTAGATGGATAAATAGTATTTACACTTTGCAATAATAACGTTTCATTTGAATAATTTAACAAAAATCTCAAAAAGAAAGTAAAATTTTAACTAATTTAAGAAAATAAATAGAGTATGTTGTGTTTAGAGAGTTAGTGGAAGGAGTGTTTGGAGTTATAATTCTTAGACTAGGCATGGAAGTAGGGGTGCTCTACCATTTTATTGTTTGACTTTTACATCATATTTGGTAATTACAAGAAATTATAAAATTTATAGTTAGTGATGGATTTGAGGGTTCACTAACTCGTTTTACAAAATTAAAGCCTCTAGATTTCAACATAGAGTGTCTATGAAAAATAGTAATAAAAAGTGTGGCATTAAAAACTAAAAGATGATGAGAGATGAGAATAAAAAGGAAAAAGGAAAATAATATAAAGAAAGAATAATTGAAAAATATGTTCAAGAACCTAGCAATCAAGACAATCAAATAAATTGGATAATTGGTGTAATGTCCCATTGATGGTTTATGGACATGCTATTTTACAAATATTCTCCTTGTAAATACTATAATTGGATATCCCCTCAATTTAAGTTGAATAAGAAATTGTCTCTCCATGCTTCTACACATGTTTAGAGTAGGATATTCCATATAGTTTGAAAAGATATTATGGAGCCTAATATTTCCCATTTCTCCTTGTGTATTTTAATCTAAGGGCTTCCAATTAGTAAGCATCTTGTTTATAAAGGAATTTCCAACCTTGTCTCCTTTATAGATAATTTGAGATTGTCAACATTTTATTTTTGATTTGTTTAGAAGTTTAGTTGACTTGCTCATGGATATATGACTTACTCTGGCCTTCCTATTTAGAATTCTTTATTAGACACCATATTCTTTTGGAGGATAATCCTAGGCTCTTAGATAAATTTACTCGGAGATGACATACTTTATAGTGGAGATTTTGTAACTTACTATTTGGAATGATATAAATGTTTCTTTATTTGCTAAAAATTCAATTGATTTTTTTTTTCTTTTACTTAGTTCAAATATTTAGTTATATTTGATGTACTTCTACAAATTCAAGTACAAGCTAATAAGGTTTCTTTAGTGGTATCCCAACTTCAAGTTCTTTTAGATTACTACACTAGTACATTTGGGGCTCAATTCCAACGGTCATTCATCGAAATTCTGACTATTTTTTGTCGGACTGCCGACAAATGCAACCGTCGAAAACTTATAGTCGGAGATTCCGACGGTGCTTGCCAACGTTGGAATTCTGACGGTACCGAGACTCTTCCGATGGTGGCCATGACCACTCATCCAGAAAGAGAATGTCATCGGGCATACAACATCCTTGTCAGATGTTTCCTAGGTGGACGTCAAAATTATGACATTTGTTCGACGATAGAATGTCATCAGACATACAACATCCTCATTGGATGTTTCATTGACTAGCGTTCTAATTCCGATGGCACCCTAGACTCTTCCGACAGTGGCGATGACCACTCATCTAGCGAGAGAATGTCATCGGGCATACAACATCCTCGTCGGATGTTTCCTAGGTGGACATCGAAATTCCGATGGCACTCGAGACTCTTCTGACGGCGGCCATGACCACTCATCCGACAAGAGAATGACAATGGCCATGACTATGTTTGGATTGTACCCTCACTATATTCTTAATTGTTGTCATGCAAAGTCCATATTAACTCTTCCCAAAGTTTCTTCAGTATTGGTAATGGCTAATACATATTACAAACCAACATTTCAAATACTTCCTTTTTCAAACTATCAAGTCCTACAACTTTGATCAAATTTCTTGACATCCTCGTATATTTGCAGCAAAAAAAATTGTTGCTCACCAATGCAATTGCCTTGTCTACTCCAAAGTGCCTTGCTAAACTGCCATGCTTTTCCTTAATTAGAATTTATCTAATTAAACTTCTTGGTATACACATTTGACTTAAACATCTCATTTTGAATCAAGTAATCTAACTACTTAGTTCTATGGAGGGGACCTAATCAAATGACACCTAATCAAATGGCAAGGTATGGATGATGCTGAAGATACATGGGTGCTTGAGATAGAGTTTAAGAAGCTTGGAATTGATCAAAATATGATTCCAAGGAGGGGACATGATCTTCTTTTGTTTGGGAGAATGGTGCAGGAGCACCTAAGACTTAGACTATCTATTTTTTTAATTTTGGCTTGTACTGACCCTAGCCAAGTCAGTAGTGAATAAGGAATCCAGGAGGGTCCAAGAGTTAGTGTTTTGAGTCAATTTAGGCCTAGGTTGAGTTCATTCTTCTTAGGTTTGCATTTTTGTGTAAATAGTGGGTTTGAGTAGGTAATTGACCTTCTTTATGGTCAAAACACTAGTACATTCGGAGCTAATTTCCAACGGCCGATTGTCGGAATTGCGACTAATTTTCATCGGAGTGCCGACAAAAGTAGCCGTTGAAAACTCATCATCAGACTTGTCGACGATGCCCCTGACCGTCAAAAATACGACAATCCCATGGACTTTGCCGACGATGGGCATGATCGCTCTTCCGGTGAAAAAAGTTGTTGGACATGTAGCATCCCCGTCGGATTCTTCTGTAGATTTCATCAGAAAGTCGACGAAAATTTGGAACTTTTCACTGAAGGTGATGCTGTTTGTCCGATGCTTGTGTCGTCAATCCATTCAGAGGCATCGACGATCGTCCGACTACGAAGTGTCATCGCACGTACATTATCCTCGTCGGATGTTTGTGTAGTTTGAGTCGGAAGTGTGATGACTCCAGAACCTTTTCACCGACGAGAACGTTGTATTCCAACAATCTCATCATCGGTGGAAAGCTTGGTATTCATCGTAATTCTGACGATAATAATATTTTTCTCAAAAAAATAAATATTATTATCCAGTCATTGATATGTACAGCGAATGATATTCTATCCCCACCACCTACCAATAGGGGGCATAGGTTTGAGGCTAATATGAGGCGCACTGGTTTCAAGCTAATATGATCAGGCTCACCATGGTTGAGATGGTCCAACTCCCTTGTCTCACTCTAGGACTAATCTCATGCCATATCTAAATGAAAGACATCTCAAACACATCATTGGTGGAAAGTTGCAAAATGCCATTTTCATGCATAAGCAAGACATACACAATTGGGCACAATCACCAAGAGAATGGTAAAAAGTGTGTTTGAGATCATTGTCCTAATTGTGGTGTGGTCACCAAGAGATCACCGTAAATTTTTCAACATTTCCTTCATTTAAACCAAGTAAACCTTTATGTATATGCATATGCATATGAATATGCATACATATGCATATGCATATGAATGTATGCATATGCATATGCATATGTATATGTATATGTATATGCATATGTATATAGTTTTGTGTATTCATTAAAGATTTTCATTTAATTTTGAGCATTTTGTAGATGGTATAATCAAGAAACATATCATCACCCTCACCAATTATGCTCAACTGATTTAAGTACAACCATTTGATTGTTAATAATTTTTAAATTAAGGGAGTACTTTTCATAATAGAATTGTTGATTTATTGATTTTTATATATATAATTGTATAAGCCTTTTATGGATGGTATAATTAAGAAACACGCCATCACCTACACCAATTATGCTTGATTGATTGAACTACAACCCTTTGGTTGTTAATAATATTTAAAGGAATGAATTACTTCTCAAAATAAAATTGTTGGATTATTGAATTAGTATATATAATAGTAAGCTTTCTATATTCATAAAAGATCATATACATATACATATACATATGCATATGCAGATGCATATGCATATGCATATACATATACATATCCATATGTATATATGCATATGCATATACATATACATAAAGGTTTACTTGGTTTAAATGAAGGAAAGGTTGACAAATTTACGGTGATCTCTTGGTGACCACACCACAATTAGGACAATGATCTCAAACACATTTTTTACTATTCTCTTGGTGATTGTGCCCAATTGAGTATGTCTTGCTTATGTATGAAAATGGTATTTTGCAGCTTTCCACCAACGATGTATTTGAGTAAAAGATTTTCATTTAATTTTGAGCATTTTGTGGATGGTATAATCAAGAAACATATCATCACCCTCACCAATTATGCTCAACTGATTTAAGTACAACCATTTGATTGTTAATAATTTTTAAATTAAGGGAGTACTTTTCAAAATAGAATTGTTGAATTATTGATTTTTATATATATAATAGTATAAGCCTTTTGTAGATGTATAATTAAGAAACACGCCATCACCTACACCAATTATGCTCGATTGATTGAACTACAACCCTTTGGTTGTTAATAATATTTAAAGGAATGAATTACTTCTCAAAATAAAATTGTTGGATTATTGAATTACTATATATAATAGTAAGTTGTCTATATTCATAAAAGATCATATACATATACATATACATATGCATATGCATATTCATATACATATACATAAAGGTTTACTTGGTTTAAATGAAGGAAAGGTTGACAAATTTACGGTGATCTCTTGCTGGGAAAGCCTAGTGAAGAGGCTAGGTAGGGTGAAGGTTGGAGAGATCTACACATTGGAGGGGTATATCTTATGATTTGTATAGTTGTATGTTGGATATCTAAAGGTGATACAACAACCAATTGATTCCAAAAGTGTGTGGAAGTGTGAGATTGGAGAAACCCTTGTTTTTAGGGTTTTGAGTGAAGAATTTAGGGCTTTTGGGGTTGGAAGCCTCATACCTTGAAATTGATTGCAGATTCCTTCATCATTTTTCATGTGCTAAGACTGTTTTGAGGTTAGAAGTACCAGGGAGTAATGTTTCTTGTAGTTGCTTTGTTAATCCACCATTCTAGTTAATTGAAAACAAAGGACAGTCTAAAAACAACAGATACTTTCCAAAACAACTCGCTAAATGCTCTGAGTATGTTATAGGAAATCTAAAAGGGTATCTAAAAGTGCATTTTGTTTGTCTGGTGTCTTGGAATTTTGTATAGCAAGAGAAATTTAATGTCATTTTATAGTCATTCCATGAGAATCAGAGTCATATCATTCATGGAATGACCATAGTATTAGAATTTGTCAAAACTGTTAAAGGAAAAAGTAACAAAATTCTGGGACAGTCAGCAATAAATCAATTTTATAATCTAGTAGTGACTTCAAAGCATTCACAGAGGTATTAAATATTGAAATCAATGCCCTAAAAATGCTATCATATGAATTATACCAAGTAAAACCCTCACAAGTTCATGAAAATCAGGAAATGGCTTCAAAATCTAAGTTTCATTACTTTTCCAGATGTTGTCCATACACCAGGCATTCACCATGCCATAAATTGCATTAAAATGACTTTATAAACCTTCCTCTATGACTGTTCAACCAACTTATGGTTGGTTACATTGTTCATTTAACACAAAAACACTTAAAACTAGTTTCTCACCTAATTCTTCCTAACCGTTGGAATTCAAATGTTTGAATTTGGAAACATATTAAAATTGCATTACCATCTTGAAATAAACATTGGAATTTATGGATTTTCATCCCTATTGCCTATCTAGATGCATCTAAACCCTCCTAGATCCCTTTTTGGGTGTTTTGACCCAATATCCAACATTTAACAACTTCTAGGATAGATTGACAACTTTTGTACATTTTTGTGCCTCAAAGGCCATTATTGGTTTTAAGACCTCATAGTTGATCTTGTAGACATTTCTTGATGTTTGAAATTCCTCCTTGGCCTCTGATGGCTTTATGGTTGCATTGGATTGCTTGGGTGCCCCTGCACCATACGCCCTACCTTGAAAAAGACTCTTGTCCCAAGAAGTCATCCATGTACTTCCTTTGGTTTTGCTTGATGTTATCTAACATTTAGGAACTAGATAGTCCCCCAAAGTGACCTTCTTCTTCTTATGATCACCTGTATTCACACACCAATCATTAGAAATAAAAACTTTATGATTTGGCTGCCCCAAACCATTGGTGTTCTTGTTTGAAGTTGTTGTTATGAATTCCTTCTTCCCTCTGTCTTGAGGCATTTTAAACTTATCAAACCTACTCCCCCTTTGTTGTGCAATGATAGGACATTGTACTGAACCCACTTGCACATGTTTGAGATCCCAACCTTCTCTATGAACCGGACTGTCATACTACTGCAAATCAATCCTCTTTGTACCCTGCCTTTGAACAAAAAACTTATCACCAAAACACATAACAAAATTTTCTTTTCTTCCTTGAATCAATGGGCTTAACTTATATGTCATCTTACCCTTATGAACCAAATAGGTGTTTGTGTAACCATCATTTATAATTCTTCTAGAATATTTCCAAGGTCTGCCCAAAATTAAATGACCACAACTCATATCCATGACATCACATAAAATGCTATAAACATACTTACCAATGGAGAAATTTATGACTACTTGATCCTTTATCAACATATTATAACCTTCACTAACCCATGTAGCAAAATATGGCTTAGGATGTGCAAGGGTTTGTAAATTCAACTTTTTGACTACTTCATAAGCAACCAAATTGTGACAAGCCCCTGAATCAACAATCAAATGGCATACCTTGCCATGGATTAGAAAATTTGTCCTAAAGATCCTCTCTTGTTGTGATGGTTGTACTTTCCCCATGAGTAATAACTCTCCTTCCTTTGGAAATTCCAAGATAGGTTCTTGTTCTTCTCCTTTTGTGTCTTCTTGTGTCAAGTTTACCCTCCTATCTTTCTTATCTTCACTCCATTTAGGACATTTGAATGATGGTTGCCCTGGTTCATTACAATTATAACACTTAAATGTGCCTCTTCCTCTCTAACTCTTCAACCCCCATAAAACTTGTTTAAAAGCATCTAAGAATGAAATGGTCTCTAACTCTTAATACACTGTCTATATAGTATATACTCACCCAAAATCTGAATATTACAAAAAGACCAAAGAAAATCTAATCTAGTTCCAAATGAACCTATACAATGAGGACCCCTCCAAAGCAATAGTAGCATACAAACACTAGTAAAAATATTTCTTAGAAATACAGTAAAGAAAATAACAGTTGCCCTCTCATACAGTTCATATTCATTTCCTTAAGATTAAACAAACTTTTATTCAAATAAGGAAGTAGTTGTGGTATCATAGTAAAGGCATACAATAAAGAATACATGTGTAGTATCTGAAAGTAACTTCAACATGCTTCCCCAAGCTTGAAATACAAATTCATAGAACTGCACAACTATTACATAAGTTTTCACTTTCTGGCTTTTCAACTTTCAAATATCTAAACATAATAACTTATGCTTTTGAGGTTTTGCAGGAAACATACAGGTTGTGATTTTCACATTGCCATACTATACTACAATGAAACTGCACTACTTTGAAAGGTTACTTATATGGATTTACTACTAAAACCAATCTGTGTACGTTGTGATTACCAACACTTCATATTATCCAAAGCAAAAGAACATGTATATTGGTATTATCTTTCATGTTTTCATGCTTTGTAGGTCTCCAAGATTCATTGGCATGTGCAAATGGTGACTATTGGTATGATATTGGTCATGTATCAGATCTAGTGCAGCATCAAGGGCAGATTTGAAGTTGTAAGTGCAAGATAGACCCCCTTGGTGTTTGAAGGAAGGTAGTGATGGGTGCAGAGGGTTAGTGCAGACTCTTTACAAGCTATTGTGGCCCTTGGGTAGGGTAAATCATCAAGAAATTTATGATTGTCCCTAGATAGTGTGTGGATGTCCTAGTGAACAAATGAAGACTGAGTTTTTGGGAGTATGATGAAATGAATAATCTTATTATGTGGTGGACATCTGAGATAGGGTTGTAGTGATCCTTGGAAAATTTTAAAGGGGTTTGGAGGTCCTAATAAGTGGAAACAAATCATATCTTGTCGATTGTCCTAATTGACTTGGCTATCATAGTCATTGTTGTCAATCATCTGCCAATTCTCCCAACACTATTATACAACCTTCATGCACTACCATACATTCTCAAAATAATGTTACACAACCTTCACTAGAATTTTTCACTTGAGAAGGTCTCTCACCAATGAATTTAGGGATTCTTGGACTATTAAGGTTTAACAATTTTTTGATAGTTTTTGAAAGCAATTCCTACAATCCTTTGTGTAGAAACAACAATGTTCTATATGTCCATGCATCAATGAGAGAGGTTTAGGATTTTCATTTAGCAACATGATTGATAGAGATACCAAGAATGAAATTGCAAGGAAGATCTAATATTTATGAATGAAATTGCAAATCAATCTAAGTTACATGTTTGATATCTGACTTATATCATGACAACATAAAATGTATATATGCACTCAACATACCTCTTTGCTTGTTTATCCCTTGGTCAAGGCCGCATACCCCCTTACACTTGAATATTGTTTCCACCATCATGATTACTTGAAGTCCATTCTCAAATCACACTAAATGACAATAGTTAGTACAAAATAGTGACCATAGCCAAGGAAGCCCAAATTTACTCATACTCAACATAATAAGAAATATCTAAATCATCTGGACCATTATTCATAACATAACCTCTTTTTCACATCATGGAAGGCCAAAATTACAAGGATCACGCTTCTTCGAAGGAGTCATTGTTAAGAGCCACCAAACTATCAACAAGAGTAGAAGCTATTAGGCTCATACAATTTTAGGACATATAAAGAGTTGAATCAGAAGCGAGATCATGAAGCATACAATAGAGAGGTATTCATGGAATAGACATCTGAAAATATCTCATTCATGAAGTAACAAAATGCTAAAGAAAATGACAAGTAATAAAAAAACTTACAAGGATGAGGCATATTCATAACTTTTGCAGTCCCACCTTGGATATCAACACTAGAAGCAACTCATATTGTTCATGTATAGACAAGACAATATGGGAGTTCATTATACCCAACAACTTGTGGTGTTGTTGTTTGTGTTGGCTCTGTTGGACCCTGCAATTAAGATTCAATATACATTATTCAATAAGATTAACTGTGCAACATAATGAAATATTAAAAAGTGTGTTATCTTATTGAGCTTCGCTTGGTTTCAAGAATAGTTTAATATTCCCTACTTAATAGGGCCAACCACATGAAGGTGGAAGCTCATTCCCCTCCCCCCCCCCCCCCCAACATCACTTTAAATTCCCCGTTAACATCTTATAACATTCATTCTTTCTACCATTAATAAAATATAGCATTCATTCATTAATATCATATAACGTTCATTAACACATAACATTGATTAACATTAATTAACACGCAACATTCATCAATATTAATTAACACATATCATCCATAACCATTAATTAGCACATAATTACATTCACTAACACATAAAAAATCAGTCATTATCAAATAAGTTAGATTGCAATCATTTATTTTTTTGTTTTTTCTTTTAAGCTATGAAAAGACTAAGTGGAACATCGGTTTCTTTATCATTTCCCGCCTCTACAGATGTTCCACCAACTTCTCGTGATCTCGATGTATGCCTAGTCCTTTACTGAGGACGAGGACACTGAAGCAAAGGGGGGTCCTCTGCAATAACAAAGAAATGAGTTAAATTCAAAAAAAAAAAAATTATTGTTACAAGTATTTCATTAATTTAGAGAACATAACTGTTGCGCTCTTTAATTGATGGGGCCACATCATTTTGTGTAGCCTCAACTTGAACATGCTAAACACCCTCTAAATCATCTAGAGTTGAAATACTAAAGGTTACATTAATGCTGAAAACCAATTGCAATTATATTTGTTTAAAGGAATAACAGTGGTCCTCTTTACCTGAGTGGGGAACATCACATTCCTAATGTTGTGTACCCAGATCATGCTCCACTTGGTCACCACCAACTACATGCTCTAAAATATTAACAAAAAAGGTTACATTAATTACTACTCTAATTACAAATTAAGATGGTTAATTGTATTAATAGCTAAATAAATAAATTTTAATAGTAAATGAATACCTCCACTACTGGGATGCACATCCGAACCTTCATGTGCAGGTGGTGTTTTACGATTAGCAGACTGCATTCCAATGTCATGCACATTATTATCATTGCTTGCTTATTTAAAACAAATATAGTCACTTTATTTTGGAACTCAACATCAATTAGATTATTGGTAAAGTATTCAATTTGAAACAATTTCCATTTAGCATATTTACCTGTGTGATGGATGCACTCGAATGTTTTGTATGCCCACTCAATTCTCATAGCCGATCAGCCATGGCTGAATAGCCTTGTTGGTAGGCAATTCTCTTGTCATCTTCTATGGGTGCTCTATTGAATTCAGAGCCCTGCATTTTTGCTTGGTACCATGAATTTTGCTTGCATTGTTTGATTTAAAAAAAAAACGTTTGCAATTTATTAATATTTTGATGTAATATTTCATTTATATGAGATACTTACAATTCGTGCAACAAGTTTCATATAACCACCAGAGCCGAGTTTGTGTTGCCCGTGCTTTTCTTGTCTTGCCTTGGTTGCCTTTGACATGTCACTCAGTCTATAAAAAGTTTGAAATATGTTAGATTATATAAATATAAAGAGTAATTAATTAGTACATAATTACATTCTTAATAGTATCTCATACCTTCTTCTGGCATCTGGTGGTGTATTTCCTTTTTTCCTTTCAATTCTCTCCTTGGCATCCAAAATTAGGTCCTTCCACTCCCTCTCTGGAATCATGGGGGGATGCTCGTACTTTAGGTTCCTCTCTAAATGGGTCATGTATTGGTCCCTCACATACTTTAGATATGTGTCATCTTTTTCAACGAGCTTGGTTTTGTCAAAGGTGTCATTTCCAAACCACTCAACCATTTGGTTTGTCAATTCATCTTTTAACCTTTTTTCTTGGTCATTCCACCTTTTAAAGCAAAAACAAACCTGTTAGATTCAGAAATGAAATGAAGCTACATTTATTACACTTCAAGAAATGGATCAAAGGAAAACTATTATAGCAATGATATGAAATCAAAATAGTGGATTAGGGTTAGTTCACATATGATGTACCACCTTTTACGTATGGTGGGCCCAAATATCTGCAATGCAATGTCACTAAGATGTTTATAGAAAATATCATTGCCTACAAAAAATTCATGGGATCATTAGTCCAAAATGAGTGATCATAAAGTAAATTACAATTAGAGCATATATAATAATAATTTTAAAGTACCTAGAACCTTTTGTATCTTTAAGGGAATCATTTCTTTGTCGCTTACCACCAATGTGGCCTGCAACATTCCTGTACTAGCAATACGAGAAGATCTAGGAAATGATGGTATGTTATCAGTAGTAGTCGCCTCTGGCACATCCTCATGTGCATCTCCTCTTGCAAAAAATGAATCCATTATGAAATGGCATTAGAATTCAAGAAAGAACACTTGAAGGGAAATAAACACATAACATAAGATAGAGCAAAAGAGGGATCTACCAACAGTGGGTGGGCCAATATGACATGCAGTAGAGGATGCTTGCATACTACATGTTGTTGACATTACAGTCGACAATACAGGTGAGGGTAACCTCTGATGAGGCGGCGATGACATTTGCACAGGAACATTGACAACACCTAAAGAATAATACATTAAATATATCAAACATTAAATATATGAAAAGTGTAAGAATTGTAAACAAGGATGAACCTTTATTTTGAAAATCGACAGTATCAAGTATGATGTGTTTTGGGTACTCAGAGTGATAAGCCAATCAAGCGATAATACAAGAAAATCGTCATCACCTAAAGAACTTGCAACACCCTGATCATGACAACAACTTTCATGAGGGCGGATAAATTGTTGTAAAAACAATACATACATATTTTAGTTAATGACATAAAAGAGAATAAAATATAAACCATTATTGAACTTTTGTTATAGTTAAAGCTTTCATTACTGCTTACTTGCAAGTTTTTTGTTGTCCAAATCAATAATTCCACCCTCTCTCGTATCTCATCAGTAATAGGATTCACTTGTGCCAAAGCAACAATCTCTTTAGTAATTTTTCTAAGAGGCCTTTTATGAATTCCATAGGGTGTGTGGAATCTTCAGGGTCATCATCACTTAACCCTATTGATTCCACATCCCTAGAGAGGTGCTCAGGTACTGCAACTCCCTTTCCCTTTCCCCAAACATCCGTCTATGTCAAGAATATCATTAACAATTACAAAATTAGTCTAAATCACTAAAAAAAAGAACATAATAATGTAACAGTTTGCTTCTATCTAATTTGTACAATTACAATGAGGTTTACCTACTCAGTAGAAGTGTCGCAACCTACATCCCTGTCTGCGATATGTGATGGATCCATGTCGCCCTATGACAAAGAAAAAATATAAAAAACGTTAGCGAAATTAAACCAATAGACATAGCAAAAAAAAATTCATAATAAAATGATATATTGGATTAATTAATTGGAGGTTGGTTAATTTAAATGGTATATAGTACATACCACCCCATGATATTAACTTTGTTTGTATCTATATGATTCAAACTGTAATCAATTAGAAGCTCTTTGCCTGCACTTATTGATTTTATCGCACATACAAATACACGATTTCCCTCGCACGCCTCAAATATGCAATTGGGTTGTTTATTAGTTGACCTAGGTCGCATACTATTTATAAAACCTGCAATATTCCCTGTTGTTTTTGGCCGACCATCAATGTATACAGCCACTCGTTTACTTTCATCATTATCTTTTTGTTGTATATAATTTGCTAACAGTGCATACCTACACATACTTTTTTTATATTTAACAATCTGCATCCAATTATTGTAATTGTAACAAGGTCCAACAAAATCCATCAATTCAACAACTTTATTGTAATAGACCTTTATGCCGTCCATGGAAAATAAGCCCAAGCCATGTAACGATGAAGGTGCTATGCGATATATCCTATCGTTAACACAAAAATTGGTGTTTATTGGAGGAAGTTCCTTGGGCACCCATTGTTGTTGTAGATGTTTGTACCTCAGTGGCACCTCAATGTCACCTTTGGTCTCATCATCATAAGAACATGACCCCCCTTGAGCAAGGAAAAATTTCATGCGTTTATTGAATTTTTTTCTAATCTTTTGACCTCTTGTTGATCTCCCTATTGTAGACCTACTACATGTGTCACTTTCATTTTCTATTGCTCGATGAAGACAGATCTGACAAATACCTATTTGGGGGTACCTGCACTACATGAAATGAGAGAGTTAATTGGTAATGAGAGAGAAATTTTACAAATGAGGGTAATGTTGATGAAGAAGTCGGCCCTAAAGTTGATTTTGGGATTAAAATTGGAATAAGTCCAACTGGGGCCTCAAGTGTTGATAACTGTATTAGATTTGCTACTAATGTTGAGGTTTGAAAAATTGAGGAAGTTTGTTTTCCAAGTAATTTAAAAAAAAAAACTATTTCTATAGGGTGTATTGACTAGTTATACATGTCCATCCATGAGACTGTGCAGGATCCTCGTCAAAGGGGTTCAGGGTCTTGTATAATGTGATTCAATTATCTTATGTTAGCTAAAAATTACATAGTACACAACATGAACAACATGAACAACATGAACAACATGAACTTTGTAGACAAAAAGAGTATTAAATAATAAAAAGATGTTGTCAACAAAATCATTGTAAATTTTTTAATTCCTTACCTTTACTTTATGTAGACTATGCAGGATCCTCAACTAAATGGTTGACGATGCCTGTATTCAACGACCTATTCCCACCAAGGGTGACAACATCACACAGGGACTATACCTAAAATCAACACCATCAATTGAGCATCATAAGCATTGCTACATTTGTAAGTTGATAAATAGTAAATACATACGTATCATAAGCATCACATGATGTGTCATCATATATGTAATTGAGCATCACAATTAGCATCACATATGTGTCATCATAAACATGTAATCCATCACATATGTATCATAAATCACCATCCATCACATAGGTAATAAACAATCCACATTCTATAAATAAACACAAAGTTCAAAAAATGTCACATGCATCATCATAAACATGTGATCCATCACATATGTATTTCAAATCAACATCCATCACATAGCTAATAAACAATCCAATTTTCATAAATAAACACAGTTTAAAAAATGTCACATAAATAGTCACTCTCCCTATCTCCATCTCCATATTAAAAGGTGCATCATGAATTAATTATGTAGTGGCATTAGAATTCAAAACATAATGAATTAATTATGTAATTTTTTTTTTATGAAGAAGTCAATATTAAATAGATAATATACTAATCGCATACCTCATACATTTCATTCATCATCATGAACATCAAGGTCATCATTGCTATCATCATCATCATCATCATCATCACCACCACCTTCTTCTTCTTCTTCTTCTTCTTCTTCATCATCATCATCATTGAGAAACTATTGATTGTGATCATCATCCACTTCATCTTCTTCTTCTTCGGTATCTTCTTCTCCCATCACATTATACTTTATCGGCCTTCCTCTTGGATCATGTCTAACAACAAATGACCAACCCAGTTTATGTGGAACCTCTGAGTAAAATACTTGCTCACATTGGCTTGGAAGAACGTAGGGCTCATCCCCAACTGGTTCAAATGACCTTGTATTTAGCATTGTAAAACCATTATCATGTTCAATAATAGTTCTATCAGGATCATTTTTATTCAATCGTAGCCTGTACCATTTGATGACGAACAAAACTAATTTGAAGGAATTAAAGTCACACTCAAGTATATCATCCAAAATGCCATAGTATCGATTTTGAGACTATTGAGGATGTATGCCATTTCTCGATGAAATATTTGTCACCTCAAAGACTGCAGTGAAGCCAGAATCACAAGTTTTCTTCGAGTCATCCAGCTTTTTTATGCAAAATTTATGACCATTGCAGCACATAGCGTTGTGGTGTTTGACCTGCGATATGTCAAACATGTAAAATTTATTGCATTGTGAGTTGATAAACATATGGGTGATTAATAAATTTATACATACCTATTTATCTCTTAAACCATATGCTAAATCAATTTCCCTTTGCGTAACATTGAAATCTCCATTACGATGAGCTTCTTTAACCAATGAACCCATACCTTCCCATGTTAACGTGCATCCAGAATGTTGACAACGTTCAATCCATACAGTCATCCAATCAAGATTGTTTGCAATATATAAATGTAGTGCATCCCACTCTCGACCAACTGTACAAAAAATAAATGGACATCTTACAACCGATTTATTTTGAAGATTAAGAATTAATTAACTACAATAACATCTTATAATTACCTCTCACTTTTCTCAATCTACCTTTCCCCGTCAAGTACTCCCCTTCAAATTTGTTAATGGGGTTGGGATCCCAAATGCGATCCACGTGGATCTTTGCTACAAACTTAGGAAGATATTCAGAAATGTACACCATAGTCTGGTATACCATATATCCCTCCACCATAGAAACCTCAGGATGTTCTCTTTGTCGAACCAAAGCCTTCAAAAATTTCAAGTGCCTCTCAACCATCCACATTGACCTAGTGTGTACAGGTCGACACAATTCAATCTCCTCAACTTGGTGTATGAGGTAGTGTTCTTGTGCATTGAAAAAGCTGGAGGTAGACACTTTTGCATTTCACACATTAAATGAGGAATTTTTCTTTTCCAATATTTTATATCGTCTTTATGGATTTCTTTACATGACAACCACCTACAAGATATTCAAGATGCAAAAAAATATATTACATAACAAGTAAAACAAATAGCAAATATAATATCTATAAAACAAACTAAACAAATATTACTACTTACCTCATGAATTTTCCAAGATCATATATGACTTGCTTGACATTATTGTCGAAGTCGTCTGGGAGAGATAGAGGTAGAATGTACTGCAACAATTATAAAATTATCTTTTCATTTTTTTGTAACATAATACAATGAAAAGTACACATACGCGCAATACTTAAAAACATACTAAAAACACAAGAACATGAATTACCTTAATGAAGGTATGCCAATCATGCATTTTCATCCTTGGCCCAAATTCACTTTTCTTTGATATGAGATTATTTATGTTCACAGCAAATCCTGTGGGAAATCAAATTTTTCGTATGACTTCTTTTATAGAATTGCTTTAATTGTCCGTTAATAACCAAGGAAGCTCACTTATATTAATCTGGTCTCCATGGCTATTTGATTGAATGACATTCATCATTGCATGATTGGAATCCTGAATGTCACTACATATTTTGGCAATTTTTTCTTTGTCACACCTTCCATCCAATATTTTCCATAATGCCTCTGTTATATTCTTTCCAATATGCATTGTATCAAACAAATGAACAATTTGTAACTACTCGTAGTAGGGCAACCTACTAAATTGTTAGGGATAAATTTTTAGTCCCTTAGGAAGGTGGTTATTTATGCCTTCACGACCTTCATGATCATCAATCACATCATCAGTAAACAAAACAAAATAGAAAAGATGTTTTATGACAAACCAATAGATGGAATGGCATTACCTTGACGATTAATTCTATTATATTCCAACTTCCACATGTGAGGTGTCATTCTTCGTGGCTTTGATGTATTCTCTTCTTTCCCATTGAAAAGATGTTTTTCAGTATTTTGATACTTATGATTTTTGTGGAGAAAGTGCCTATACTCATCAAACACTTGCTTTCCTAAACTTTTTGAATGACGAGATTTCATCTTTGGACCACAAACAGGACATGCAAATTTTCCCTTTGTTTGAAGACCTACAAAATAATGTATAATTGGATTAAATATGATAATTGTTTGAATTATAATGTTCATGCACAACTTAAACACTATAACATACCAAAAAAATGTGCTAGCCCTGGGGCATCGTGTATTGTCCATAGAAGCATCGCATGGAATTGAAATTGTCTTTGTCCTATTGGTCTAGAGACGTCATACATAGTGACACCATTCCATAACTCCATCAACTTGTCGATAAGAGGCTTGATATATACATTCATATCTTTAACTTGGTACTTTCCTAATCGAATGAACAAAAATATTACATAATTATTATGACCATTTTACTGCAATATTTATAATTAAATTTAGACGACTATATTTAAATGATAAAATACCTAGAACAATCATTGCCAACATTATGTGCTCCCTCTTTATTGACATCCATGGAGGAATGTTATTGTTGATAACAAAAATAGGCCACACTGAGTAAACAGATCTCATCTCTCCAAATGGATTGGCACCATTCGCTGCCAATGAAAGCTTGAGATTACGAGGTTCTTCTTTAAAGTGTGGCCACTTTTCCTCTATGTCCATAAATGCTGAACCATCCGCAGGCATTCAAATAATTTCATCTCGACTTCTATTGCGTGCATGGTAATCCATAAATTGTGCCAAGCTAGTGCACTTGAATAATTCTTGCATATGTGGAATAATGGGAATATAGCAAAGAACCTTGCGAGGAACCCTTTTTGTTATTTGATCTATTCAATATCTACTAATATGACATTTAGGGAATTCAGTTTGAAATTCATGTTGTTTGTGATATATAATATGATCATTGGGACAAGCATCTATTGCTTGATACTCCATTCCAATATCTTTCATAACAATAGATAATTCTCGATATGAGTGAGGTAGAATATTTAATGGTGGTAACAAAAACTCACCTATCAATCTACAAAAAAAAATATAATTTGTTAATATAAAGAATATTAATCGTACAACATGATTCATAGTTTATTATGACATATATGACATACCTTAACATACATGACATTGTTATGTTGGATAAACCATTCATAACCTTCAAGTTCACCAACAACAATACAGCGGAGAGAAGAGTTGTCTACGAGCTTTCGTAAAGGGCTTCAGATGCCTTCTCAAGTAGAGGGACATCATGAACAACATCAAGGTCATCTTCATCATCATGATCAGCTGCACAAGTACTAAATGTGTCATGGATCAATGTATTTGTACCATCATCTTCAATTATGTTTTCTGGCTCATGATTGTCATCTTCCATGGGATCATTATATTCATCTTCGATATTCACACCTCCATGTTTTTCCACTTTGAAAACCATATTCTCTGGGTTGTGTTGATCCATACCATGTGCTCCAGGGTGATCGACCTATATAAAATTGATAACCATATTCTCCGGGTTGTGTTGATCCATACCATGTGCTCTGGGGTGCTTGACCTATATTCTTCGGGTTGTGTTGATCTCATCATCACATGATTTATTATGTATATAAATTGTTAAAACGATATAATGAAAAACTTACCAATGGATGATAATCATGTCCACCTTCAATGTGACCATGCAACCTACAATATTTCTTCGATGTTTTGATTAGAAGTCTTCTAGTCTTTAACCCCTTACAAATTTTGCAGGGACAATAATATTTTCCATCACCTTTTCTTTTCAAGTTAGACCACAATCTAGCAATTGTCTCCTTATTTTATTGTTCGTTGATATTGTCTAACCTGGTCTTTCTTCACAGGCAAGAAAATTGGGCTATTGAACTAGTTATATAGAAGTTGAAATGTTAGTTATGAAATCACGTTTCAGTATAATATACCAAATTAAATTACTGGGTATGTGCAAGCTAATGAGTCACAAATTTGCAGAAGTCTGCGCATTGGAAAATGTGCTCCTCAAAATGGGGGCTCGTTAATGGTTCGGGCTCCCGAGCCGAAAGGTGACGAGGGGCCGAAGTTAAATAAAATGGGCCCCCATTTTGTTACAAAATGCATCCTCTCTCTTTTGCAAAGCATCTATAATTGTCTCATGCTCTTCCATAGAGAGAGTCCATAATTGTTTATTAGCAGGCCTGCCATGATATCTATCCAATTTTATATTAGTTGCCACTACCAAATGCGAGTAATGTATAATCTTCTTCTCTAATTCGTAATCTTCAAATGCGGGCAATCCATTCTTTCTTGTTAGATATTTGCGTAGCCAAGTGCCAACAACAACCACAGATCCAGTTGGATAGTCATAACCATCATCATCTACTCGAGGAGTGGTTAGCTTATGTTTTGGCTCTACACATCAAGCCAACAAATACTCTGTCCCCTCTTCATTGTCCTCTGGTGCAACAACAACATAGACATGTCCTATGCACAAAACAATTTTATTTTGATATTTAATGAGAAATAAAAAAAAATATACACTATAAGATTTCATAAATATGTACTATTTAATAAATCAAAACAAATTTCAAAAATAATTTTACCTTGTTGTATAAGATCTGAAATGTGATCATAGTCATTTGATGCAAACATTTGATCCATATCTTCATCAATTCTTTCATGTGGATCATTTGCATCTATGGGTGTCAATGATCTTTGTTGCCATTCTTCAACCCATTCTTTATTCTCACAAAATTCCTAATCTTCGGAAACACAAAACTGACAAAAGCAAGCAAGTTGCCTTGTGAATATAGTCCATGTGTTTGAATTAGAACTCTTAAACGAATGTCATTTAGCTGATCCAATGATGGTATTACAATCATGCCAAATAGGAATACTATCTTCCTCTATCTATTGGCAATATTGCATTATAACAGACAATGAAAGATTGTTGGCATTTCTTAAGGATATTGAGAAGGTTGTTGATGATTATGGATATAACTAATTAAAGATGTTTTACTGTCTTGATATTATTATTTTGTCATTGATGTCAAGAAATTGATTTTCTAATTCAGTATGATGTTGCCATATCTTGAGAAGTATGATATGTAGATTATAAAGATGTTAGTAAAAGACACGGGAAAGAATATGATGAATAAGGGGATGAATAAGGTATTCAATGGGCAACTACTACCGAGTCAGACAATGATGAGATCATGATGTTTTAGATAGTTTTAACATCATACATATGTTGTAAATTGTAAAGGTTAATACTATACTATGTTATCAAGCAAAGAACCTAGTCAGTAAACCCTAAGGAACCTAGTTAGTAAACCCTAAGGTTATCACTATCGGTTAATGAAGGCGGAATGTCTACCGAGTGGAGTTTAGTATTCACCGAGTTGTTACCGAGTTGTAATCGAGCTATAACAGAATGCATTAAAATTTTACATGCAGTATTTATTGAAGGAAGTTGATGAGCTGGAGCGGATTAAATGATT
The DNA here is from genome assembly GCF_030272615.1 of Cryptomeria japonica. Classification (NCBI taxonomy): domain Eukaryota; kingdom Viridiplantae; phylum Streptophyta; class Pinopsida; order Cupressales; family Cupressaceae; genus Cryptomeria; species Cryptomeria japonica. Next base: position 66,627,943 of record NC_081407.1, on the reverse strand, counting down.
GGTAAGCCATGGAAGAAGTTTGTTAACGAATCTAAGGCAATGGAAAGTCAGCATGAAGATCTACAGCTCAGATTGAACCGCAATACCCTGGCACAAGTTCCAAGACTATTATGCAAGTTCCAAGGCGGGGTAAAACGTTTTCAGATCGAAAGATGCATTGAACCTGGACAAGATTGAAGATCTGATGGCTATCATTGATCATGGGAAATGTGATCAAGGAGATTAAGCGGTTACCTAATTGTTTATAAATAGGAACTGTTGATAAACAATGTATGCGGGCAAGTGTATGCACAGGGATGCTACATAGTGATTACCGAGCACAGAAGCTTGAAGACCTGTTAGAATAACAGAGTATAGAAGCCCAGTAGATAGACAAGATTAGTTCTATGTCTAGATTGTATTGGACAAATAAGAATCTGCTTTAGCATTTTAGATGTGAAGATGCAGATAGATTTTTATTACTTTTATTTTGTGAAAGTGATGGAAAATCTCTTAACCGAGTGGCCTTAACAGTCTTATATGTAAACCCTCTAGCAAGGTGACATTCTAATTGAGTGTTTGAAATCCTTTAACAAGGTCACTTCTAACAAAGTGAAGATCCTAACAGATCTGAGGGAAATCCCTTAATCAGGTCACATCTAGCAATGTGTTTGTAATCTTTAACAGGATTTGCTTTTAATCGAGCATACTCTAGAAGAGTATATTTCTTAGTGGGTCCGAAATCCCATAGTGGTTTTTCCCTATTTGGATTTCCATGTTAAATCTGGTGTTATGAGGTTTATATTGTTCATATGCTTTTGAGTTTGCATGTTTAACAGTTTTGGTTATATTACTGATATATATGTTACCGAGGATTGAATCTGATGTTTTTATAGATGATTAAGTTTGTATGATTCACCTGCCCCTCTCATCTTGTTGGCTATTGGATCTGTACTTATATTAAGTATCAGAACTATCAATTGGTATCAGAGCTTTGGACTCCAGAAGGAAAGTTTAAAGGCACTTGAGTTAATGATCCAAAGATGTATAAGAGGGATGCACCGAAGCTGAACAAGTCAAGTTTCTCTACATGACAGAAAAGGATGAAGCTACATCTATCGGGAGTTGGAGAATATGTTGTATACTATCTGGAGAATGATTTTGTTACACCGAGCACCTATCCATTGACTATGGAAGAGATAAAGGCGAAGAAAGAACATATTCAAGCAATGATTGAAATAACATCTGCATTGACCGATTCAGAGTTTAATGATCTAGAAGGCTACAATGATGCAAAGGCAATGTGGGATAAGCTCATATCAGTATATGGAGGAGATGAAAATGTTCAAAGAGCAAAAGTAGACAGTCTGAGAGGACAACTTGAATCTATGAGGATGAATGAAGGTGAGAACATAACTCAGTACAGTACAAGACTAAAGGAGATTGTCAATCAAATCAAAGGAGCGGGTGGAACTATTGAAGAAAAGGATATAACAAGTAAGTTGTTAAGAACCCTTCTACCAGCTTATGCAATCCGAGTCTCTGTAATCAATGAATTGAGGTCTGTACCTAATATGCCAGTTTCTTTGGATGCTAGTATTGGTAAGCTACATGCATTTGAGTTAAGTAATTTTGATAATAATGGATCTTCGGTAAATAAAGTTGAATCTGCATTTAGTTCTTTTCATCTTGATGAATCTAAAGATTACAATGAAAGAAAGTATAAGTACTCTGAAGGAGATCACAGTGGAGCAAGTGAAATATTTCGGAAGAACATGGAAGAAGTACACAAACTATATGAAGAAATCAGAAAGCAAGAAGAGTTTGAAGCACTATTAGCCAAAAGGTTATCGAGAGGCAAAGGTAAGTATAAAGGAAAACTACCTTTGAAATGTTTCAATTGTGATAAGATATGACATATGGCTTCTAACTGTCCTGACAAAGATTTTATTGAAAAGAGAGATTACTGAGATAATAGAGAGAAAGATAATCATTACAAAGGACACCGAGACTTCAGAAGAAGAGATAGAAAGACATGCTTAATAGCTAATGAGGAATCTAATGATGATAAATCAGATGAGATTGATACAGAGGAAGTAGTTTATGTGGCTATCAAGGATCGCTCAGATGAAGAAAGGTATGAAGAAAAAGCCCTAATATCTCACATAAACACTAATGATTCTTGGATTATAGATAGTGGATGCTCACATCATATGACAGGAGATAAACACAAGTTTGTTATGTTAGAAGATTATGATGGAGGCTATGTTAGATTTGGTAATGATGCACCATGTCCGGTAAGAGGTAAAGGATCTATAACACTTCTTGATAATGCAAGATGCAATGATGTTTATTGGGTTGAAGGTTTGAAATACAATTTGTTGAGTGTAGCATAGCTAAACAACACAGGTTACCGAATAGAATTTCAGAAAGGAATTGTCAAAGTTCATGACAAGAATGGAAAGTTAGCTGCTACCGGGACACAAACAAAAGGTAATACATTTCACCTTGACTCAACTCAGAATAAGTGTTTGCATGCAAAGATTGATGATACCTGGCTATGGCATAAAAGGCTTTGTCATGTAAATTTTGATAATCTGATCAAAATAAGTAAGAAACACAGAGTAAGAGGTCTACCGAGTCTTGAAAAACCTGAGAATGCTATGTGTCGAGGATGCCAAATGGGTAAGATGACAATATCAAGCTTTACAAGTAAGTCTTACACTTCTAAGGGAATTTTAGATCTAGTGCACACTGATCTTTGTGGTCCTATGAAAGTTCAAAATTATTATGGTGATAAGTATTTCATATTATTTGTGGATGACTATTCAAGGATGATGTCAGTAATGTTTTTAAAAGAAAAATTAGAAGCTTTTCAAATGTTTAAATGGTACAAGGCAAGAGTTGAAAATGAAACAGGAAGACAACTGAAATGGCTTAGATTAGATAGAGAAGGAGAGTTCACATCTGATGAATTCAACTTATTCTGCAATGATCATGGTATTAAAAGACAAGTCTCTGCACCGAGAACTCCATAGTAGAATGGAATAGCTGAAAGAAGAAACAAATCTATTGTGGATTGTGCTAGAACACTGATGATTGAAAAGAAGGTGCCACAGACATTTTGGAGAGAAGCAATAAGCACAGTTGTTTACACCTTGAACCGAGTTCAATTGAAGAAAGGTACTTTGAAGACACCATATGAAATCTGGTATGATAAGAAACCTAATGTTAGTTATTTTAAAATCTTTGGAAGCAGATGCCATGTTCATAAAGATGATAGAAATGGCAAGTTTGATCAGGAAAGTGAAGAAGGAACATTTCTAGGTTATTCTTCCAGAAGCAAAGCATTTAAATGTCTGATCAAATCATCTAACAAAATATTAGAAAGTGCAAATGTGAAAATTGATGAATTTGCAGAAATAAATGATGAAGGAAATTCCAAGGAACCGGAAGACTATGATGAATTTGTCTATGTTCAACCGAGAAGTCCTACCGAGAAGATTGTTGAAGAAAATGAAGAGAATATCCAGTTACCGAGTGATGAAGAAGATCATACAGAGCCTACCGAGCCTGTATTAGCCAAGTATGTCAGAAGACATCATGTACCAAGTCAGATTATAGGAGATAAGGATGATCCAGTGATGACAAGGAACAAACTGAGACAGGACACATGTTTGATATCTGAATTTGAACTGAGAATAGTGAAAGAGGCATTTAACAGTGAAGATTGGGTAAATGCTATGATAGAAGAGATTGATCAAATCAAGAAGAATGACACATGGACACTAATCCCAAGACTGAAGGACAAAAATGTAATCGATACAAAGTGGATTTTCAGAAACAAGCTAAATGAAAAGGAGAAGTCATTCGAAACAAAGCAAGATTAGTTTGCAAAGGTTATGTTCAAGAAGAAGGAATTGATTATGGTGAAACTTTTGCACCTGTTGCTAGACTTGAAGGAGTAAGAACATTGTTGGCCTATGCTACTTTCAAGAACTTCAAGGTATATCAAACGGATGTCAAATCTACATTTCTGAATGGAATATTAGAAGAAGAAGTTTTCATTGAACAACCTGAAGGATTTGTTGAAGACAATAATAAAGATCAGGTATGTAAATTGAACAAAGCTTTATATGGTTTGAAACAAGCATCAAGAGCATGGTATGAAAGATTGCACTCTTATTTGATTAAGATTGGTTTTATAAGGACAAGTGAGAATAGCAACATGTACATGAAGAATGATGAAAATGGAATATTGATCTCAACCATATTTGTTGATGATATTATATTTTGTGGAAATGACTCTTTATGCAAGAACTTTGGAAATGAAATGAGCAAAGAATTTGAGATGTCATTAATCGGTGAGATAAAGTATTTTATAGGTTTATAGATAATGCAAATGAAAAATGAGATTTTCATTACTCAATCCAAGTACATAAAGGAAATCTTGAAGAAATTTGGAATGGATGATTCAAAACTAGTAAGTACTCCTATGACTACCAATTGTAAATTATCTAAGAATGATGAATCTGCATCTATTGATGAGACACTCTACCGATCCATGATTGGAAAAC